>NC_047125.1:11345041-11630277 GCF_902500255.1 Thalassophryne amazonica | reverse complement strand
GTGGTGGTTTTTTTTTTCTTTTTTTTAGTGTTAACATGAAGCCACTCAAAGAGGATCGACACATTTTGCCTGAAAGTTTTCGTGTTGATGCATCTTTGGATAAAATACAGTTGTTGTACCACTGTTTTTGACCTTTATTCTCAGTCAGAGGCCACAGGGAAGACCGCCAGTGCTCACTCATTCAAAAACAAACAAAAAAATAAGACTATAAAGCTTGATGGATATTCACAAATGCACCACTTTTTTTTTTTTTTTTTGCAAGAGATGCAACCTGAAAGACACTGGAAACTGTAAGGTGCTATAAGGGGATGGAATATCTAGACTACATCAGATAGTAGACAGTAGGATGCCTTTAGAAGTGAAAAAAAGGAAGAGCACAGAGGCTGAATCAAAGATCAGAAGGTGGAAGTAGAAGGAACATGTCTTGTGTGAAATTCAGGAAAGAGGTAAAATGGGCACTGGGTGGTTGAAAATGTGCCGATATGTGGTGAGGAAGACAACTGGGAAGGTGCTTTTGGTAACATAGCTATAGAGGAAGAAATGCAAGAACATTGGGATAAACAATTGGGATAGTCAGATTAATAAAGAATATGGGTGTACAAGGAGATGTGGAGTGACGTTAAGAGAGATGTGGCAGAGGCCAAAGAAAGACAAAGACCTGAATTTGAAGAAAGGATGAAAACAACATGGCCAGACTAGTGGATGGAGCTGGGAATGAGGTGCAGCGCCTAAGGATGAAATGGGATGTAAATGGATGCAGGCAACGAAGGAGATTGCATTTAGAAGGTGGATACAGAACTTTGAGGACCTGGGGCCTCATGCACAAACACTTGTGTGGATTTGCTACTGAAACATGGTGTACGCTAAAACCGAGGAACTGGCGTACGCACAAAATACTCTTCTCTCTCCATGCACCTATTCAATGTAAATAGGCCCTGGAATGTGGGATTTCCCTCTGTCCAAACATTCCACATAAACACAGAACAGAAACTACAGAGTGTGAGCTCCAGATGACTGGAAATGATCTGGAGACATGCAGGGATATTTTATTTGATACCCTGTCAAAAGGAATAAACATGAAATGGAAATAAAGTTAGTGGGAGCGCGTGTGTTTGAGGCCATAAACGCTGTGGGCTCAGAGCAGCGCATACGCAGTGACATAAAAAAGAGTTGCACAGTGGCTGCAGTGTGTGACATTTACAGCTTTACACACAGGTTTATTGACAAATTCTTAAGACGTGGGAGACAATCTGGGGCCTGTTAAGAAGCTCTAGTTTCACCATCAAGAAAAAACCCCTAATAATAATACTAACAATGCATATTTAATATACTCAACAAAATATAAACGCAACACTTTTGGTTTTGCTCCCATTTTGTATGAGATGAACTCAAAGATCTAAAACTTTTTCCACATACACAATATCACCATTTCCCTCAAATATTGTTCACAAACCAGTCTAAATCTGTGATAGTGAGCACTTCTCCTTTGCTGAGATAATCCATCCCACCTCACAGGTGTGCCATATCAAGATGCTGATTAGACACCATGATTAGTGCACAGGTGTGCCTTAGACTGTCCACAATAAAAGGCCACTCTGAAAGGTGCAGTTTTGTTTTATTGGGGGGGATACCAGTCAGTATCTGGTGTGACCACCATTTGCCTCATGCAGTGCATCACATCTCCTTCACATCATCCGTGAAGAGGAACACCTCTCCAACGTGCCAAACACCAGCAAATGTGAGCATTTGCCCACTCAAGTCGGTTACGACGACGAACTGGAGTCAGGTCGAGACCCCGATGAGGACGACGAGCATGCAGATGAGCTTCCCTGAGACGGTTTCTGACAGTTTGTGTAGAAATTCTTTGGTTATGCAAACCGATTGTTTCAGCAGCTGTCCGAGTGGCTGGTCTCAGACGATCTTGGAGGTGAACATGCTGGATGTGGAGGTCCTGGGCTGGTGTGGTTACACGTGGTCTGCGGTTGTGAGGCTGGTTGGATGTACTGCCAAATTCTCTGAAACGCCTTTGGAGACGGCTTATGGTAGAGAAATGAACATTCAATACACGAGCAACAGCTCTGGTTGACATTCCTGCTGTCAGCATGCCAATTGCACGCTCCCTCAAATCTTGCGACATCTGTGGCATTGTGCTGTGTGATAAAACTGCACCTTTCAGAGTGGCCTTTTATTGTGGGCAGTCTAAGGCACACCTGTGCACTAATCATGGTGTCTAATCAGCATCTTGATATGGCACACTTGTGAGGTGGGATGGATTATCTCAGAAAAGGAGAAGTGCTCACTATCACAGATTTTGACTGGTTTGTGAACAATATTTGAGGGAAATGGTGATATTGTGTATGTGGAAAAAGTTTTAGATCTTT
The DNA here is from genome assembly GCF_902500255.1 of Thalassophryne amazonica. Taxonomy (NCBI): domain Eukaryota; kingdom Metazoa; phylum Chordata; class Actinopteri; order Batrachoidiformes; family Batrachoididae; genus Thalassophryne; species Thalassophryne amazonica. The sequence goes on along the minus strand of NC_047125.1, from coordinate 11,627,896 downwards.
GAGTTCATCTCATACAAAATGGGAGCAAAACCAAAAGTGTTGCGTTTAGATTTTTGTTGAGTGTATAATAAATTATATATGTACTCAGTAAGCAGCCACCATGCACTGTGTCAGCCAGAGGTGGGACAAAGTCACCAGCAAGTCACTCTCAAGTAATGAATCTGCAAGTCCCAAGTCATAATGCCCACCAATTGTTTGTAAGATGACTTGAGACTTGCAGATTGATAACTTGAGAATGACTTGACAGTGACTTCCTCCTACCTCTGGTGCCAGCCCATAATCTGTTCCCAAACCAAGTCAATGCATTTGTGCAGTACTTACGTACGTATGTGTACATTGATGGAATGAAATGGTTTCCTATTAGCAAAAACAAATTCATCAAGTGATGGCGCTTTTATAGCAATACGTGTGCAGTCAATGGCTCTGATTACATTAGGGAAAATTGCACTTTAATTTTGGAATGTGATGTACCTGGATGACATACAGATGATTGCATTCCACACAACTGGCATGGCTCAGTTCAAGGTTGACAGGCACACTCCTGACCGATCAGCCAGCTCCTGCTGGAATGCCCACACTGCAAGGAACCCCAGCGTGGTCAGCACCTCTGTGGGCACCGACAACCCCTGGCTCCACACAGACTGCAGTTCTGCATGCAGTTCCATACTGGAGTTGCAGATATGGAGAAGATATATGGCCTTGGCAATCACAATTGGCTTATGAGCCAATTATCAACCTTTGCAATTAAATCCTTGCACCATTTGCAAGGTCTTCTAACAAAGCTCATGCTAATGCTATTTTTTTATCACTTTGCACATGCTTTAATATTCACCCATATAATTGCAAGCATGTGGGTGTGTTAATTGTTCATAAGTGGGTCCCTGGTGTGCACATCAATCTAATGACTTCTTGTTTTCACACTATTAACAGTTTCCCAGCATCACCATTACGTGTCAGCAGTGCTGTACAAATGTGCATACGCCAGCCATGTACTTGGCATGGTGCATCACACGTTTTCATGGTCATTTCACTTTTGATACATCTGAACGTCAGTGTGGAGAAGGACGTACACCACATTTTTGTGTATGCCTTTGTACATGAGGTCCCTGATGAGCAAAGAACAGGAAAGGTAAAGAAAATTGGATGATGTGAAGAGAGTGAATCACAAAGTATGAGAGATTAATAGGACTGAATTGAACACAGCTCTGAGGGGGAAAAGTGGCTGGCCCTGATGACCTCCACTGGTTGGAACTAGTGTATATATGGTAATGTTTTTGGAGAGATGGCAGTGGCGGTGCAAACACACAGTCTTGGAAAGCAAAAGGACACAAGAATGTGTACGGGTTCCATTTATTAAGGAAAAGGTGATGTACAACCCTGCACGAGCTACAAAGGCATGAAGTCAACCACAGCAGAAACCTATTGGAAAGAGCCCTGGAAGCTGGGCTGAGAGAATAGTTGAAGATGTGTGAGCTGCAACAGGGTTGCATTCTGGGGAAGAGCACTTTTAGGTGTGTGAGAGTGCTGATGGAGAAGTACAGAGAAAGTCAGAAAGAACTAGATTATAGCAAGATCCCCAATGGAAGGTCAAAAATGACAGACTTGTTACAGGATGTGTTGCTTCATATAGCTACATGCCACTTCTATTCGTCCATCAAAGGAATTAAGTATTTTCCAACAAACTTTCTTGAATCTGGCACACAGCAAATATATACTGCCATAATAGATAACATATTAATTTACACTGTGAAATGAAGTGGTTGAGGCTGGCCGATGTAGCAAAAGAACAAAAATCCCAGTGAAATGCCAGTAAAAGGCGCACTCCAGGGGTCCATATTCCCTTTTCCAATGCACGTCTGACAGAGCTCGATGTTTGGCAATAGTCCACTGACTACCATCAGATGTAGTTTAACTTCGGAGGGCATTAGTAGTGCACTCTTCGGAACAGCAGGGTAGATTGACGGAGCTCACTGTAAATTCAATGTTTGCGACGTCATCTGACATATAGCCTTCATAAACTTGACATAACTCTGCGATTGCGTCACTTGCTATTGATGCATCATCAAAACAAGTACTAAACATTTTTTCAAATTTCCTTATGCCCAAGGGATCCAGAGGTGGTTTTGGATCCAGTCAAACCTCTGATGTTGGCCAGTGGATGCTGGCAGAGGGCAGTGCACCACTAATGGTGCATTAGTGGTAGCTGAGCTTACCTTTTGCTGGCGGTTTAGCATGAACATCAAAGATTTTAAGCATGTCAAAATTTTTCCTCGGACATGAGCATTGCCCAACTGACATCAACGTGGCTCCTGCAGAGTCTGGCGGACGTCGACACTGGTCAACGACTTTCCTTCGGTAAACACAGAGTGCGAATGGGCAATAATGAAAGTTGTAGTAATAGTAAATTTGCTTATTTTTGTGTTGTTGTTACACTTTTCAGTTACAACTTACTGCAAAAATCCTCAGATCATTATTTACCTGTCATTTTACCATAAATTATCACATTTAATTTTTTGATGATATACTGTTTTCTCCTTAAATTGCCTTATTAGCATTCTGTGATTATTTTATACCACACACACCATGTACATTTATAATACATGCATGCATATTGTTTCAATGCATCACTATGTTTCAAAGAACATCTTTCAAGGGGCTTTAGGGATTTAAAGAATGAAAGTCTGGTGAGTTTTCTTTCACTCTCTCTTTGCCTGCACCATTGTTACGCTAATCAAAATTGACAGGTCCTGCTTCCCAAATCCTTCCACTCAGGCATGCATTCTCATCTTCACATTACCTCCATTGTCGCCCATATTAAGTTGAAATAAATAAACATTAACCGCTGCACTGAATAGATACGGAAACGTACCGAGACAAAACGCTGACATCGTAACATTGTTACCCCTAGAGACTGAAATTGAACACAGTTAATGGAATGCCTTCAGTTAATCCTTTGTTCCTCTCAGGGTTGAAACTTGAAGACTGATTTGATAGCATAATTTATTTATTTATTATTTATTTTTAAGACAGACCCAGTAGACGATTTTTGCACACCTTCAACTCTGGCAGATGTACTAACAAAAACCAGAGCAGTCTAAGTGACAAGTATAACTATGTATGACCCATCTGTAACCATGTCTTCCACATGCAGAACATCCAAGATCTTATGCTGAGATACAGAAGAGTACTTCCTGGGGTATAATTAACATTTTTTATTCATTTTAATTTGTAGTTTGGTAGGATGTGCAACTTATACCCCAGTGTGATTTATATACCAAAAACAATGGTGTCTGTGTTTGGAAAAATGACCAAAAAACACTCACACAGATAACAAATGACACACCAGGGAAAAGAGGCTTCAGTTTTTAAGGTCTTTTGTTATTGAAAGCTTTAAAAGGTACATGTCATACAGAGTGTAGGTCTGAAGACAAATACAAGTACATTCAGTTTTCATGCCACTTATATACAGTTTTAAGGTGTGCCAAAGTTCATTGAATGAAGTCATTTGATAGCATAAGACAGTTTCAAATTCCATTCCTGATTGTTCATCATGCACTGATGAAATAATGTCTTGCTTCATCGCATAGCATGAGATAATCAGTCTCATAGCCCGTTTGTTTTTGTTCATCATGCACTGATTACCGAATGTCTCACCTCATCAATCTTATCTGTGCTCTTTGTACACTTCCTCTTTCATGGCATTGTTCAATAAATTACTAAGACAATTATAATGGCAAATATATTTGACAGAGCATTAACAACATTAACTTTCATAACAGCGTAACTATTTCCCTGGCTCAAGCAGATTGATGGTTATTTCAGACATGCGGGAATTGACCTGTTGTCTGCCCGAATGGTTGCCATCCAGTACCCAGAGTGGTTGGTCATGTCATGGATGTGGTGAAAAGCAGCACCAGCATTTGCTCCCAGATTTACCCTGATTTATATAGATTTTCCCCAGCAATCAAAGCACAAAAGAAGCAGTAAACTCAAATAATAAAGGAATAAATGGCAACTACAAATAATACATAAGAGTTCAATGCACAAGAAATCCCAATTTAAAGAGCTGATGATAAACAAAAAAAGGTATGACATACAGTCCATCCAGAAAGTTTTCACAACACTCAGTTTTTCCACATTTAGTTATGTTACAGCCTTATTCCAAAATGAATGAAATTCATTTCTTTCTATCAAAATAATAGTCACAACACCCCATAATGACAACATGATTTTTTTTTAATTTTTGCAAATATATTTCAAATAAAATAACTAGGAAATCACATGTACATAAGTAGCCACACCCTTTGCTCAGTACTTTGTTGATGCACCTTTGGCAGCAATTCAAGAGTTCTTGAATATGATGTCAAACAAGTTTTGGAGAGTTTTGCCCACTCCTCTTTGCAGCACCTCAAGATCCATCAGGTTGGATTGGGAGCATCTCTCCAGAGATGTTCAATCGGATTCAGGTCTGGGCCAGTCATGGTACTTTATGGCCCAGGCGGAGACAGCTAGAACATGCGTAAATAGTTAAAGTAGTTGATAAAAACGTCCTTGCCGCTATTGTTTCTGTATGAAAACATTGCTTGTCGTCCCACACATGGACAAGTCACGTTCAGCTCATCTGAGCTTTAGTTATTGATCTGTTCCGATATTGTCAACGTTGGTGCAAGATGTCGGACGAAGTTGGACGACAATGAAACGAAAATGCTGACGATGTGGGAACTACGCAAACGATGTGGAACTGTCGACACAGAAAGCAAGATGTAATAGGGACGAATTGAGGTTGTCGTTGGGATTTGTTTACATTTTTTAACAGTTTGAAAATTCTGATGAAGCGCCAGCTACAGGAACGAGACGAACTGGACAACTGCTAAACGATGTCTCCGAAAGTCAATGCAAGTCCACATTTCTTGCTTGATTTTCGCTTTGGTGTCCTCCTTTAGTGCCGTGTGTCCGGGGCTTTATTTTTTTTTTAAACCAGGTATTCTCCTTACGACTGCCTGCACCAACCAATATTGCCCGTACTATGATTGTTCATTAAGAAAGCCCGTACCACTCTCCTCTGCACAAATACTGTAAAGTGAATCCTGAAATTTATAGATGTTTCTGGACTCATCAACAGCTCAGTCACATAACCTGTGGTTATCTCCCTGAGGCTCCTCTGCCAGAACCAAGAGAACAAACTGTGTGCTGAATAATAATAACGTTAACAGTGTTGTGGCGCTCCTCAACTTGTCCTGGAACACTTGGTTCGACAGTGCCTGCAGGATTCCAGGTCAACTGTATGCAAATGTTGGATTGCATTTGTAAAAGTGACGAAAACAGCCCATCGTAAATAACTCATGAATGCTCACAGATATACATATGTGTACTGTAAAAATACACACATACTCATTAACAGTTTTGCTTGAGCCAAGTCACGCTGAACACTAAGTTACAACCTTTTTTCAACTGTGCATGTCCATCTGTTGCGCGCAAGATTAGTCCCATTTGGTTGTTACTCGTCATGAACTTGTGGCATAGTGTGGGTTCCACAGACAGGCAACAGATGGACCCCACTTCAGCGAGGTGACAGGGTGACTACTAAGGGAAACAGGAGGTCCAGCAGGCTTGAAGACACCCGCACGTCTCTTGCGTTGGCTTTCGACGCTCGCCCGCGCGCGCGCTTAGACTCCCTTGTCTTGGTGACAAAAGTGAAAAACTTCACACTTGATCTCGATGGATGCAGGGCAGGTGGTGAGGAGGATGGAGACGGATGAGAAGAGAGGAAGAAAGAGGCAGAAGGAGCAGCTGAAGTGAAGGAAATGCGCGCATACAAACCATCTTGGCAGTGATCTAAAGTTGGCAGCGCATAACTGTTCTCTGGCCTGATCGACATGCTGGCAGCATCTCAACTGGTTCCCCAAAGGTGACAGCAGACGCTCAAGCCAGGTGGAGCAGCGACACCAGCGTCAGACGTACTACTTTGAAAATAAGTGAGCATGGACAATTTTTACTATTCTGGATGCTTCGTAGCTTACTGTTGGGACTGGGAAATTCATTCTAAATCTAAGAATTAATTCATCACTTTTACAACCAGTTTTCTTGAGTCACCTCAGGAGATGGATACATGTACATCTCCAACTCAATGGACATGTCTTGGAATCATTTCCATCAATCATTAACAAATACAAAGACTATGGTACTGGACAGAAAATCTGCATCAAGTTGGCATTTTGCAAAAATTGAGCTACCATGCTGGAAGGAGATAAGTGAGGGAAGCCACCAAGACAGTCAGATAGTGGATCTTGCAATGACGCACATTAGGAATTAACACATTTTATGTTGGATGTCCTTCCTGATGCAACTCCACTTTCACTTGAGGAAACACCAGTAGGCACTGGTCTTCCAAGCAAATCTGCCATCCAAGTATAACCAGGTCTTCTGAGAACTAGCTTCTGAGAACTGATGAGATCAGGCCTACAAAGAGCAGACTGGCTGCAGTAAAAAAATAAAAAATATTTAATTTGGTCAGTACTGCTCTGTTGTTTGTGCTGTAATACATGTGGCAGCACAGTCACTTCTGTGCCACATAAAAAAGACATTCACGGTGTTACTTCATAGACAGGAAGTCAGTTGTGTATAGGCCCATAGGCCCTGATACCCACTGGTATCTCTGAATTCTGTAGCAGCAAGCAGTTGAGACTCTATGACTCCCCCTGGATGGGACACCAGTTGGATGCAGGTTGCTTTACCAGTTGAGGCTGGAGCCCAGTGACAGCTGGGTGGACAGGATGCCAGCGTCTTATCTCCTCAGCTACCCGTTGCGTGTAATTGTCAACTCGGTCCCCTTCACTTGTACACCCATAGCAGGAGACTTGCTACCAATCTTGCTACCTTGGGGCCATTTTATCACCATCTGATTGCACAACTGGTTACAGGTGGCAGCACACCTGTTTGCCATCTTCAACATGCCTACTTTAGTGGGGCGACAGCAAAACAGTTGTTCATTTTGTGATAAAAGCATGGAATTTGGCACACATATTCTAAATGAACTGTTTATTTTCAGATATGGGGTCATCCTGGAGCTGACCTCTAATGACCTACAGGGGTCATTAAAGAATTACACAGGGGTCAAAATTTAAAAATGCTCCAATTAAATTCAAAGTTATACCACATTATTTGTCTCAGCATAACTAGTCTAAAAAGGTATAGTTTGGACTGTCTATGACTGAATGTTCTGGAGTTATGGGGTAAAAACAGCAAAAATGGTGACAAAGATTAGTTTCAGTTTGTACAGGGGTCAAAGGTTAAAGTTGCTTCAAATTTGGTAAAAAGTGATGCAAATTATTGGTTGAAATAAAAGCAATAATAAATGGAATAGTTTTGACTGTTGAATGTTTGGTCTCCAAAGTAAAAGGTCAAACCAGTTCAATGTGCATTGGATTCTATGACATATGACATATGTTACCCTGTAACATGACACTAAGCATGACAGATGGTGCAAACTATTTATTTTTAAAATGCTATGAACTCAACCAATAATTTGCATCACGTTTTACCAAAATTGGATCAACGTTAACTTTTGACCCCTGTACAAACTAAAACTGACCTTTGTCACCATTTTTGCTGTTTTTACCCCATAACTCCATGGAATTCAGTCATAGATAGTCCAAACTATACCTTTTTGGAATTGTTATGATCAGACAAATAATGTGGTATAACGTTCAATTTGATTGGAGCATTTTTAAATTTTGACCCCTGTGTAATTCTTTATTGGCCCCGTAGCTCATTAGAGGTCAGCTCCAGAATGGCTCCTTATGTGAAAATAAACAGTTAATTTAGAATATGTGTGCCAAATTTTATGCTTTTATCACAAAATGAACAATTTTATGGAAATTTTAGCTAAGCTGCACCACTACTTCATGGGTTCTTTGTTGCGATGTGATTGTAGAGCGGTTGCAAGGTGATTGTACATGGTTGCGACAATTTGGGTTGTGCTCCGGATCCCTACCACCGTTTGTCCTGCTGTAAGTGAGGCCTATGTCCACTAATAAAGCAAATGATGGTGAAACCACAACAGGACTCATCTCTACTGAATCCAAGGCTTTTTTTTTTATGTGTACTCTGTCAGTTTTCAAAATGTGAATGCTATCCTGAATCTCTCTTGAATATCAATCTGTGCTTTTACCGAGTGATGTAAGCAGGCCTTATTTCATCCAGCCTGGAGGCATTTTACACACTTGTGTAAACTGGACACAGTAATCTGTGATCATGCTTTGCTTTCCTTCCTTTCAATCAAACGTCTTCACGCTCATCTGTTTCATTTTGGGATGACATAGCACAGTAATTCACCTTATCTCCGGTCAGCTCGGCATTCCAACAAACACAGTCCTACATCACCCTTTTATTTTTTCTTTTGAAGATGGGATTCCCTGTGGAGCACAGCCACAGACCGGCTTTGTGAAATGTGTGAGGTGCAGACAATGGGCGAACACAATGGTGGTGTAATTGACAAATTTAGAGGATGGTTGTAGCCACAGGTATTAAACGGCCGAGTGTCTGCTGATGACACCCTTTACAATCTTTAACCTTAATCTTCCCGCATTAGGACCGCATTTATCCCCATGACGGGTAACACTGTGTTGCCACAGACAACAGATAAATAGAAATGTTTCCAATAATGAAAAAAAGGTGCAGCTTGCTTTAGTAACAGGTGTGCCGAACTTCATCGCCCAGACCCGCTGATTCCATCATTACCGGCACCGGCCCAAGGTGAAACCCCGATAATTGGTCATATGGGACGGGGGCCGATATCGTTCTGGCAAAAGCCACTTGGTGTGTCGCTGAACAGGCTAGTGATGAAGTCCCTGCCATCTGCCCTGCTTTTCTACTCTTCAGCACATTTCCACAAAGATTATTATCACCTCTAATTTGTGACTTCCTGTTTTTGTGGTTGTGTGTGGTGCCATTGAGAAAACAAGTGCACCAATTGCTCCGGGGCTTTTTTTTTCCCCTTGAAAACCCGTCAGTTATTGATAGAAAAATGAATGTTACAAAGTGACTTCGAGTACTTTCTGTTTTTGTTTATTTAGTATCCATTCATGTTTTCTTCCCATACTTTGATATGTGAGTTATGGCGTTCAACGCGCTACCATATGGACAGTAAATGTGCTTTCTGTCACAGCAAAACTATTTTACACTTTACTAGCACTTTGCTTTCTTAATCATGAGCGCAATTATCATTATCGTTGATGTAGCATTTTGTTTTGGTCGTTAGACTCCAAGCTTTGCATGATTAAAACTAAAATATACGGTGCGGTGCAAGCGACGGCGTCTGTTGTGACTGCCGAACCAGCATTTCTGCCAGCATTGTTATTGCACTCATCAAATTCTGCAAAATGCATATTTCAAACAATATGCCTCCACTGCAAGATAGAACGTTTGTGGCAATTTTATCAGCTGGATGGCAAAACCTTAAGTGGTGCATCTAGTGCAGTGGCCATCAAACTGGGGACACAAACAATTAAAATCTAACAAAATATTAATGAAACTGATCATATATCAGTTTCCAGTTTACCCAGAATCATAAAAAAAAGTGCAATGGTATCACAAACTAACAGATTAAATCACTTTTGTGATGGCATCATGCAATGCCATTGAGATATGGTTGGCGGTGACATTAAGGTGCCTTGACAACATATTTATACCATCTCAAATACAAAAAGGTTATTAAAATTATCCTCAAACTCAAAGCAAATCTCTTTGACTTGACATAAATTAATTACAAATATCAAAGCCAATATAATGGGGTGCATAACTAATGGTCCCCTTTGGTATAACACATAGGACATGTCTATCGCGGCTTTCAGTGCTTACCAATCCAGTAAGTATCAGTGAAATTGTGGAGAGCTGGACATGTCCAAACTTGTCCTCTGGCACGCCGAAACGGAGGTGTTCCTTTGTCTCGCTTCCAAAGCGAATCGGTCGTGACGCGCGAAGCCTCCGCACGGCTTTCCATGACAAAATCTCTTGTTAAAAGTGAAATCTGCCAGAAAATGGCTGATGTCCAGCTCTTGTGATAACCAGAGAAAGAGCACACGACGGTCTCGTATCCACAGCTCAGAAATGGTCCGGTGGCTTGTGCCGTGTCGTCGCAGCTCGGAGCGTGGCGCGCTGAGCGTCCTTAAAGGGGTCCTTAAAGCTGTACTACCAGACCTTATTCTCTGTGAAGCCCGTAAAATTTTCACCGAAAGCCAGATACATTTTTCGAATAGTTTCCAGGTGCCAGTCTCTAACAGCTTCTGAAATAATTCTGATGGGGAAAAAACCCCAAATCATTCCGCCATTTCCAGAATCTGACGACGGGGCTGGACCACTCCTTCCACAAGGCGTGCTCACAGGCGAATGACATCACCGACAGGCGTGGAAAAACTCACGCATGCGCACAAGGGTTCAAGCTTGTCTGACGTGAAAACATACGAATCAAATCCATATAGTTTAAAAAAAAATAAAAAGGTACGATACTTTATGGACAGACCTCATTATATATATATATATATATATAAAAAAAAACATGCGCACATACACACAGGATTGTTATGAATTGCTGAGCCAGAAAGCAAAACTCTCGATTTACACATTTATCCTCACCTGTGATCATGAACTTTACGGCATCAAAATTTTATATATTGCTAACGATGTGTAAATTTTACTCCTTTTTTTTTTTTTAATTTTCAGGTTTTTAAGATCGCATATTAAAGCTTCGTTTGCAACTCATCTCTGATGACTGCATATGTTAGATTGTTTTGTAGAACATTTAGCTGAATACAAAGACCTAGGTAGGGCTCCTGGTCTTTTGGGTCCTAGGACAAGACAAGATATGGTAAAGTCCACCCAGAAGAAAATGGGTACCAGCCTTGGTCAGGGGGAAAATATGTGTCCAACCGTGTCCTGTGCTAGACTTTAAGTTTACATTGCAGAATCTTGTGATGGGCATAAATCGTTCATAGGGTCTATATAAATCATAGGTATTTTGCTAAAAAAAAAAAAAAAAAAAAATCAGTCAACCTTTCCCTGGAGTTTAAAACCAACCATAAGCTGAAAATAACTATGACCTCATTTGTTCATCAGTATATTTAATAACAAAATTTTTAGAAAAATTGCTAGTTTTACCATTTAAAAAATAAAATAAAATTAAAAAATGTAGGTCTACACAGGTTTTCAACACCAAAGCAGATGTTTCTCTTCTTGTTTGATGCAGATATTGATGTCATCATGGGCGTTTTTGCAATGCATCATTATCCAAATAAAATGACGGCATTCATAAGCGGAATTCCTCATAACCAATGCGTACGATTGGAACTGATTGGAAAATTTGGATCTGATTATTGATTCCCATCCCCACTGTTCAGTCCCATCAAATACGACTTTATGAAGCTTCAACAAATGCAACAAACAAATTAAAATATCAAAACAGCGCAGCCAACGTGACAGGATTACAGCACAAAATCGACCGAAATTAACAATGAAAATAGAACGTGGGAGAAAACCACAGTTCTGTCAGACGAAACATCTCAATGCATGATAAAGCAGATCTCATTAAAAATAGCAACCCCTCCTGCAGCACCTTCTTCAATCCACTGTCTGCAAACATTCAAATAGATATCTGGAAAACATAACTGCATCTTTTTTATGCCATTGGAGAAAGTAAGTCACAACTATCAAATGGTTTTCATAATGCAGTAAATTGCAATGTATTTTATATTTGGCTGGAATAAAAAGAAAAGCTGGGCTGGATTCAAAAGGTAGCACTAATGAAGTGTCACTGCTATCTGAGTCACTGTGGAAACTTCTTTTTTTTGCGGAGGGATTCAGAGCAAGACAGCTTCACCTGCATTATGATTTCTCACTTTTTTGTTGATAGCTGAAGAAAAAAAACAAGAGTGGATCAGTTCGTTGTATCTACATATTCCTGGTTTTCCAGCACAATGGCTGAACATGAACATGTGGCACAGAGTCAGACAGGATCAGTGAACTAGCAGGACTTCTAATTTGGACTTCTGTTACATATGTCAGAGAAGTCTAAATGAGCCATTTCTGGCTCAAGTTCTGACTTTTTCCCCAAGTGAATACTAGTGTTCCTCAGGGATGTGTTCTGGCTCCAACACTGTTCAGTAATTGCAAGGACTGAGTTGCGGAAACCAGCGGCTTCAATGCTTTTGTTGGCAAATGAAGGTTCACTGACCTTGATTTCTTCAATGATGCTGAGATCCTCAGTCAATACACTGATTGCAGCAGGAATTAGAGTGTCTGGGTTTATAATTGTCCAGGATCAAGCCTTACTGTGACTTCCTGCACTTGGCCATTAGAAGTATGTCTATGTGATGAAATGAAACTCTGAAATTTGTAGAGACATTGACTTATCTCTGCATTGACAGCCCAGTCTCACACTATTAGATTGTGATACCATTCTGAAAATGTAGTACATTTTGTGATGGGTTTGTCTAACCATGACCCTAACCCAAAGCCAATCTTTCAGGTTGGTCCCAATCCTGACAGTGTTAGGGTATGTTTAACTCCAATCCTGCCGTTAGAAGTAGGCAGGGGTGGAGTATACCCATGGTGTCAGACAGGTACCAACTGGTGGTAGTGGGATGGAGGAGACAGAGTCTTGGACAGTAGCAGCAGACAGGTGGGCCACAAATGACATTAAGTAACTTGGACATTTCTTACTGGTTGAAATTGATGACTAAGTATGGGTTAAGAGGGTGTGGGGTGTGAAAAGATAATACAAATCACAAAAAGCTCTGTGGGCTGGACTGTCTCCTTTCAGAATAGTTGGTTTAGCCAGATCTTCATAGGACTCAGCCTTCAAAGGATGCAACCCCTAAATTGAGACACAGCCAATGTTTTGCTTTCTCAAAATACAAATTGAATATTTTTGCACCATGGTTTCCTTTACCTTTGGTCAAACTGCTCCAAACACTCATGTCTAGTCACAGTTGTGCTCAAAAGTTTACTTACCTTGGCAGAATATTAGATTTTTTATTTTTTTTTTTTTTGGGGGGGGGGGGGGGGGGGGCATTTTTTCAGATAATATGAATGATAAACACAAAAATGTTTTTTTACTCATGGTAAGTGGTTGTGTGATGCCATTTATTGTCAATCAACTGTGTTCACGCTTTCTAAATCATAATGAGAACAGAAACTACCAAAATTATCCTGATCAAAGGTTTACATACCCTGTTGATTTTGGCCTGATAACAAGCACACAAGTTGACAAAACTGGTTTGAATGGCTACAAAAGGTAACCATCCTCACCTTTGAGCTGTCTTGTAATCAGTGTGTGTATATAAAAGGTAAGTAAGTTTCTGGGCTCCTGACAGATTCTTGTATCATTCATCCAGAGCTGCACTGACCATTGTGGTTTCTGAGTCATAGGGAAAGCAAAAGAATTGTCAAAGAAAAGGTAGTTGATCTGTATAAAACAAGGGACAGGATATAAAAAAATATCCAAGGGACTGAAAATGATTGTGATTTAACTCTAAAAAAGTTAAAAATGAGAGATTCTGTTGAAACCAAACCACAGTCAAGTAGACATACAAAAACTTCAGCAAAAACTGTTTGGGATGCAAAGGAAAACCAACTTCAGCTGAAATACAGGACTCTATGGAAATAAAAAGTGTTTCAAGATGCACAATAAGGAGGCACTTGGAAAAAAAATGAGCTGTATGGTCGAGTTGTCAAGAGAAAGCCATCACTACGCAAATGCAACAAAGTATACCTCTTACAATATGCCAAATAGCACAGAGAACAAAGTCAGTTGCAGTGATGGGACCAAAACTGAACTTTGGAGAGAGTCAACAAGGCCTATGATGAAAGGTACACCTTCAAATCTCGGTTGTCGTCCTGCGTCTTTGTCTGTGTGATTATTGTTTTTCTGTGCTGATGGGTTTTTTTTCCTCATTGCTGCTGTGTAACGCAGCGGCTATGAGGGTTTTTTTTCTCTCTTTCTTCCCTTGTGTGTGCTTTTTATATGTGTTTATGTACCGGGCCGGCCTATGTGTGTTGTGTGTGTCGTTTGTTATGGGTCGGTCTTGGATTGCTCAGCCCTGCTGTTGACCAAGGCAGGGATGTACATCTGGAGCTGGTCCCCGGGCGCCTAATGGTGACTTCTGCTCCTAATTGGCAATTAGGATGGGTTAAATGCAGTAGACACATTTCATTGTGCAGGGAACATGTTCTTTTGTGCATATGACAATAAAATTCTTTTGAATCCTTTGAATCCTTGAATTCCTACTGTGAAGCACAGAGGGGATCACTGATGTTTTGGGGATGTGTGAGCTACAAAGGCACAGGAAACATGGCCAAAGTTGATAACAGGATGAATGCAGCATGTTATCAGAAAATACTGGAGGAAATTTTGCATTTATCAGCCCAGAAGCTGCGTGTGAGACGAACTTGGAAGTTCCAACATGACAATGATCCAAAACACAAGTCAACCCATAACTGGCTACAGCAGAATAAAGTGAAGGTTCTGGAGTGGCCATCTCAGTCTCCTGACCTCAATATGATCTCTGGCAAGATCTCAAATGTGCAATTCATGCAAGACAGCCCAGGAAGTTACAGAGGCTTTTTGCCAAGAAGAATAGGCAGCTTTACCATCAGAGAAAATAAAGAGCCTCAACCACAACCACCACAAAAGACTCCAAACTGTGATTGATGTAAAAGGGGGCAATACATGGTCTTAATAACTGGAGTACATAAACGTTTGATCAGGGTCATTTGGGTAGTTTCTGTTGTCATAATATTCCCACCAGGTTTGAACAATATCTGCTATGATGTCCACAAGACAGAGACACATGCCAGAAAAAACACCCTGCTTTGCCATTTCACCTGCATGCAGGGTAATTACTTCAGAAAAACAAACATTCAGTTCTTTCACACATCTGTACCATGACAACTGCAATGATAAATTACAACGTAAAATTTCTATCCATCCATGTGCCTTCATTTTAATTCTTTTTCTGTATTAAGCAGAAGTTGGACAGTTTGGGCTGATTGATCTGGGACATATATCAATAGCGCAACCTGAACATCCGCAGCACTTTAACAGGAGGCTGCATTTCCGTTCTGCTGCATGGGGTTGAAAGCTGAGATGGAGCATATTTGGTCTCTGTCTTCTGAGCGTTCCTCTGCTACAGTTTTGGTCATGCATAAAAACATGGATCAGTTTTCCATCTTTGTCTGAAGAAACCTTGCACTTTGCTGCTTGTGCAATAGTTGGAAATTTGGATCTGGAGATCGATGTCATCCCCGATACTTATGAGATCATTTTGTAAACGAGATGCACTGATCATTTTGCCCTTTGCAATGCAATCTGAATACCAAGACAGAGGAGTTGCTCAATTTTTGGTAGCCTTTTTAATTCCACCCTACACTCGCTGCAAGAGTATGCAAGAACACTGATGCATTCTGTGCATTATCCTACACAGCACAATATAAATGTACAAGTAAATATACACATCTCTAATGGTGTTTTTGATCATACTAATCAATCTCAAATATTTTGCCTATCAATATACGCTTGTGATCATACATCTAGGCTTTTTCATTGATGATCCGAGTCAAAATTTGCACAATTGCAAACAAGGTATCATGTATTGCATACGCGATCCGCCAGTGGAATTACAAGGTCCAAGAAGGGCATGCTGAGTGGACTAAATTAGCAAGTTGTAGCGTTACCTGATAATCAAATATTGCAAAGACTTGTTTTTCCAAACACATTCTCCTTGACTTTTGATCAAACTACTCCACAATCTAGTCACTTCTGGATATCTATCCAAGTAATATTTGCAATATGTTTGATCCATTCTAAGATTACACATATTTTAACACTAAAACCAAGCATTCACTTGACAATGTCATGCTTTATGTAAGCATATGTGAGATTACGTATCAAAAATGGCAGCCATTTTGAAAATGGCTGCCATTTCAAAATTTGTATGGCTAGGCTGGCTTTTGTTTGTGAATGAATAAGCAATTTATGGTGGATATCAAAGCCAAATTTTGTGAGTTTGTTGGCAAAATTAATGACCTTCTTGCCTCACAGCAAGAAGGTCATGGGACTGATTCCCATCTGTGGCCCTTCTGTGTGGGGTTTGCATGTTCTCCCACATGTTTATGAGGGTTCCCTCCAGCTTCCTCCCACATCCAAAAGCATGGATTGGAAACATCAGATTGTTCATAGGTGTGCGTGCTTGTCTATATTTGGCCCTGAGACAGACTGGCATCCTATCCAGCATGTACCACACCTCACACACTATGACTGTTGGGCAGTGGTGGGCACAGTTCCGATAATCCGATAACATAATTATTGAAGATAATATTTTCATTATCGGATTATCTTTTTAGATAACTTTAAAAACCATTATTGGACTAATTATCTTCCGATTCATTTTTGTCCAATAACGTTTAGACCGATAAAGTAAACAAAGCTGAACAGCGACAAGCATTTTTTAAAATCAGTTCAGCACCTACTTGTTAAAAGTTTTGTAACAGATGTACAGTTTTACCCTCTGCAAACAGAAGAAAACATCTCTATCCTGTGCAGACAAAGGAGAACTGGTCACAAAAAAAAATAATAATAATAATAATAATTTCCTTTAACACCATACTGATATGCTGGCAATATCACCTAAGTCATCCAGAGGCAAAAATTTTTAACTTATGGTTCAAATTTTAATCAAACTAATTTTGGACAAGTTATTTAAAATTACTGTCATGTCTGAAGTTTTACAAAGTGAAAATATCAGATATATGTTTTAGTTTTAAAGTAATGTGCTAATTTTTAAGGTTTTGTGAGCACATGCTGTGTCCAGCAGTGCATTATGGGTAGGATTACATAATCTCAGTACGTTCATGACAGGACAAATGCATTTCAGACACTCTGTTCAGGCTCCACGGACAACAGCATTAAACTCTAGTGCCTAAAACTCTCGTGAATATATTCGCTGGGTTTATAGATGTTGTTATTGTATTTGCGTTTGTTAAATTCCACGCATTTTAAATGTAGCACACACGGATTATCTGGAATTTTGTTTTGGCAATTTTTCAAGGCCTCTACTGCCATCTACTGGCCAGTAATGTTCATGGCAGTATTCGCCCTAAGTACTAAGCATCTGGGCACCAGTAGATGGCAGTGTTCTATTTATTTTGACCCCGGTTATATCAGATGATTGTCAAATCAACTTTTTGGCTTTGCAAATGGCTTTTTTTTTTTTTTTTTTTTTTTTTTTTTTTTACAAATTAAGTTTAAAAACAAAACAAAAGCAAAAAAAAAAAAAACATTACAAGACAGCTCTGCAGTGTTTGCACATGCACAGTGCGAGCGGTTGGATGCCTTTCAGCAGCAGGATAACCTCATGACGGCCGACCAGAATAATATCAAACAGGTTTTCATTCGACCATACAATCGGCGATCAGGAGGTGGTCATGAGCTGTTAAACGCAGCTTGTTGCTCCATGTACACTACACGATGCAGGACGCATGATTAACCTGAAACTTGGTCCAAAAAATTCTTGCACGAATGAAAAATCATCTGAAACGGCCAAAACTCGCACAGTGTAAAGCCAACATTTATCAAATCAAATCAATTTTATTTATATAGCGCCAAATCACAACAAACAGTTGTCCCAAGGCGCTTTATATTGTAAGGCAAGGCCATACAATAACTACGGAAAAAACCCCAACGGTCAAAACGACCCCCTGTGAGCAAGCACTTGGCAACAGTGGGAAGGAAAAACTCCCTTTTAACAGGAAGAAACCTCCAGCAGAACCAGGCTCAGGGAGGGGCAGTCTTCTGCTGGGACTGGTTGGGGCTGAGGGAGACAACCAGGAAAAAGACATGCAGTGGAGGGGAGCAGAGATCAATCACTAATGATTAAATGCAGAGTGGTGCATACAGAGCAAAAAGAGAAAGAAACACTCAGTGCATCATGGGAACCCCCCAGCAGTCTAAGTCTATAGCAGCATAACTAAGGGATGGTTCAGGGTCACCTGATCCAGCCCTAACTATAAGCTTTAGCAAAAAGGAAAGTTTTAAGCCTAATCTTAAAAGTAGAGAGGGTGTCTGTCTCCCTGATCTGAATTGGGAGCTGGTTCCACAGGAGAGGAGCCTGAAAGCTGAAGGCTCTGCCTCCCATTCTACTCTTACAAACCCTAGGAACTACAAGTAAGCCTGCAGTCTGAGAGCGAAGCGCTCTATTGGGGTGATATGGTACTATGAGGTCCCTAAGATAAGATGGGAACTGATTATTCAAAACATTATAAGTAAGAAGAAAATTTTTAAATTCTATTCTAGAATTAACAGGAAGCCAATGAAGAGAGGCCAATATGGGTGAGATATGCTCTCTCCTTCTAGTCCCCGTTAGTACTCTAGCTGCAGCATTTTGAATTAACTGAAGGCTTTTCAGGGAACTTTTAGGACAACCTGATAATAATAAATTACAATAGTCCAGCCTAGAGGAAATAAATGCATGAATTAGTTTTTCAGCATCACTCTGAGACAAGACCTTTCTAATTTTAGAGCTATTGCACAAATGCAAAAAAGCAGTCCTACATATTTGTTTAATATGCGCATTGAATGACATATCCTGATCAAAAATGACTCCAAGATTTCTCACAGTATTACTAGAGGTCAGGGTAATGCCATCCAGAGTAAGGATCTGGTTAGACACCATGTTTCTAAGATTTATGGGGCCAAGGACAATAACTTCAGTTTTATCTGAGTTTAAAAGCAGGAAATTAGAGGTCATCCATGTCTTTATGTCTGTAAGACAATCCTGCAGTTTAGCTAATTGGTGTGTGTCCTCTGGCTTCATGGATCGATAAAGCTGGGTATCATCGGCGTAACAATGAAAATTTAAGCAATGCCGTCTAATAATACTGCCTAAGGGAAACCTGTATAAAGTGAATAAAATTGGTCCTAGCACAGAACCTTGTGGAACTCAATTAACCTTAGTCTGTGAAGAAGACTCCCCATTTACATGAACAAATTGTAATCTATTAGATAAATATGATTCAAACCACCGCAGCGCAGTGCCTTTAATACCTATGGCATGCTCTAATCTCTGTAATAAAATTTTATGGTCAACAGTATCAAAAGCAGCACTGAGGTCTAACAGAACAAGCACAGAGATGAGTCCACTGTCTGAGGCCATAAGAAGATCATTTGTAACCTTCACTAATGCTGTTTCTGTACTATGATGAATTCTAAACCCTGATTGAAACTCTTCAAATAGACCATTCCTCTGCAGATGATCAGTTAGCTGTTTTACAACTACCCTTTCGAGAATTTCTGAGAGAAAAGGAAGGTTGGAGATTGGCCTATAATTAGCTAAGATAGCTGGGTCAAGTGATGGCTTTTTAAGTAATGGTTTAATTACTGCCACCTTAAAAGCCTGTGGTACATAGCCAACTAATAAAGATAGATTGATCATATTTAAGATCGAAGCATTAATTAATGGTAGGGCTTCCTTGAGCAGCCTCGTAGGAATGGGGTCTAATAGACATGTTGATGGTTTGGAGGAAGTAACTAATGAAAATAACTCAGACAGAACAATCAGAGAGAAAGAGTCTAACCAAATACCGGCATCAATGAAAGCAGCCAAAGATAATGATACGTCTTTGGGATGGTTATGAGTAATTTTTTCTCTAATAGTTAAAATTTTATTAGCAAAGAAAGTCATGAAGTCATTACTAGTTAAAGTTAAAGGAATACTCGGCTCAATAGAGCTCTGACTCTGTCAGCCTGGCTACAGTGCTGAAAAGAAACCTGGGGTTGTTCTTATTTTCTTCAATTAGTGATGAGTAGTAAGATGTCCTAGCTTTACGGAGGGCGTTTTTATAGAGCAACAGACTCTTTTTCCAGGCTAAGTGAAGATCTTCTAAATTAGTGAGACGCCATTTCCTCTCCAACTTACGGGTTATCTGCTTTAAGCTGCGAGTTTGTGAGTTATACCACGGAGTCAGGCACTTCTGATTTAAAGCTCTCTTTTTCAGAGGAGCTACAGCATCCAAAGTTGTCTTCAATGAGGATGTAAAACTATTGACGAGATACTCTATCTCACTTACAGAGTTTAGATAGCTACTCTGCACTGTGTTGGTATATGGCATTAGAGAACATAAAAAAGGAATCATATCCTTAAACCTAGTTACAGCGCTTTCTGAAAGACTTCTAGTGTAATGAAACTTATTTCCCACTGCTAGGTAGTCCATCATAATGAATGACTGAACCAATCAGTGTTTAGCAGAGGCACTTTTACCCAGAATCCTTTGCGATCTGTCTGTTTGTTACAAAAACCTCAGAATTAGTGCATTATTCAACATTAAAATATATGTTATATTTTACCTTTGTACAAATGACAGAATTGACATTAATGGAGTTATTATATCGGTATTAATGTTATTTATAAATCAAAACCATAAGTCAGCATGACTTTATTTTTCAAGACCTCTGCCTGACCAGAGTGTTGTGAAGGTGTGCAGTAAACAAGAGCTTCCAACAGGGGCAGGATGTTCAAAGACAAAAGTGTGGCCTCATTGTTTGGCTCTGTTGTCACTTTTAATTCTAGTAGAAGCCATTGTGGTGTTAAAACTCAAATTCAGTTTATTAGTAGTTGCAAATGTACCAGAGGCAATACTGGAATTTATCGGTTATCTGTAACTTTCGATACATTTTTGGGTGGTTTATGGTTTTATAAGATAACTTTTCAACTTTAACAATTATGTGTTATTGAAGTTAATTTTTTGGTTATCTGTGCCCACCACTGCTGCTGGGATAGGCTCCAGCCATCCCGTCCCCCTACAACCCTTAATTGGAATAAGTAGTTGAAGGTGTGTGCGTCAATTCATAGGAAGCAGATGCTGTGTGAGCCACAGAACTGTAGTGTTTCTTTCGCATGCCACCTGGTTGTGGTTTGCTGTAAATACACCTAGTTGATGAACACAAATAGAACCTTTCCTGAGAATAGCACCTCAAAAGTGCCTATTATACACAACTATTAGAGCACTTGGTGAAATTTTACTCTGTCTGCATAAATGGTAAATGTCCACCAGGCGGAGACATTGTTCCATTTCAAGAACCTTGAGTACAGGCTGCTATACACCACGAAAAACCTGTTTGTAATAGTAAATGATCAAACAATGGGAGCAGTTTGATTTATTTTTAAAACCTTGCAATATGCCTGGTAGGAAGACAAGCCTTCTCGGAACAATTTTTCCACTCTGATTCTGAGCTGTATTTAGTGTATTTGTTGTAATCATATACAATTGTATCACTGTGAAAACTTGAAAAAATAAAAGCTACATACTCTTCCCTCAAGGGTATGAACAATTGCTCTGACTAATTTGCCAGAGGCTTTGCAGGGGGGGGGGGTATGCTGAGTTGACATAGCTCTGCTACAGCTTCGGGGCCAGCGCCGGGGCCCCTTGGTGACACCGCCAAGGAGCTGAGACAGCGGAAAAGTCTACCACACAAATACATTCGCACATGTATATCCTTGCTTTCATGCTTTAGTCTTTCACTCCCTTATCATGCAAAGGCAGGTGCATGTCAAGGATATGCCACCCCCTGGTGCCAGCTGCAGCTCTCAAGCTATGTGTACCTTTCTTTTGTTTTTGCATGCTTTATTTCATTTTTTCTTTTTGGCATCTGTCACCATGCATCTTGTTCATATCCATGCTGTGTCCCCCCCTCAATGACAAGGACATCCCACAGTGCCAGCTGGACCTCCCGCCTTGCCTACCCACTGCACACTCCCTTCATAATAGCTGATCTTGGAACAGATTTTAAAAATGTGATTTCTACTTCAACAAGTTCATATTCAAGTTCAGGTTCAATTCAAAGTCTTTGTGTTGCCATAGACTTAATATGGAAACTTAATTTGGAATTCCCACTCATCATTCCTGAAATCCCAAGCCAATGGAAATCCAATGAGTTTCTGTTTATTAGCACTTGTCTTGTGCCCAGTTTAATAAACCACGCATCCTACTGCTGTCTGAGGACATGTATGTTTATTCTTGAAATACCGCTTAATACTGTATATTATGTGTTTTTATACACTAAAACGTGTATTCCCGCAATTTTACATTCAGATTTTATACATGTATTCATAGATTTATACATTCTGACATTTATTTATACTGAAATAAATATATTGTTTAACTATTAATTTTTATTTATTTATTTATTTGTTGCAGTACAAGCTTTTAATTTATGTACTGTATGAATGTGGCTTGCGAGTTATAGAAGTTTTGTTTTTTCCTCAAAAAAAAAAAACAACAATACTACTTACTGGGAAGTGTAAGTAAGGTACGGTATATACATTCAACGACAACTTTATTAAGGTACACCTTTGTAGTATCGGCTTGGACCTCTGTTTGCCTTCAGAACTGATGTAATTCTTTGTGGCACAGATTCAATAAGGTGTTGGAAACATTCCTCAGAGAAGTTTGTTCATAGTGTCATGGCAACATCACACAGTTGCCCATTCAACCAGCCTGCCCATTCTCCTCAGACCTCAACAAGGCATTTTTGTCCACACAACTGCTGCTCAGTGGATATCTTGTCTTTTTTGGACCATTCTCTATAAACCCTAGAGATGGTTATGTGTGAGAATCCCAGTAGATCATCAGTTTCTGAAAAACTCATACCAGCATATCTGGCATCAACAACTGTGTCATGCCAAAAGTCACTTAAGTTCCTAACGCCCACTTCACACAGTTATGGATTTATCCATTTATTGAACCTTAAAGGTATAGTGAAATTGTTTGTTGTTGTTTTTAAGATTTAAGTCAGAAAATAATTTTCATTGGCACTACTGCTGCCACTTTTAACAGCAATTCAGTACCAAGGACAGCGACTCCTTAATTGAAAGAGAAACTGGAAATGTGCAGACTTTTTTTTTTTTTACTTTTATTTGGAAGCTGCAAGTGTTTGTGTGGTTGTGTTGTAAAAGTGCCAATAGTACCAGTTGTACTGGTATATCTATGAAGTGCTGAGACTCCAAAGGACTGGCACACTGCTGTGTTCCAATGCTTGGAGAAACCAGATCGCTGCTGCCCCGTGTTGACAAAGCACAGTATGAAAACGAAAAAAATATATATCTACTGGATTTTCATGTGCTGTAGTTTCTCAGAAAATGGGTTTCAAAGGTCTGCCACAAGCACCGCTGGTCCAGGGTTATAGGTGTTCGTTCGGCATTTTTAGGGAGTTTCTGCTTCCGGTGAAACCAGTAATATGCATACAGAAAAATACATTAAACTGCAGTCAAAGAGGCATTTAAGCAACTTAAGTGAGATTTCATTCATCACCCATTTGGCTTATTTAATTTTATGGCCCTGTGTGTCGGTGAAGCGGCAAAACGGGAGTCTTGTTTGCGCTGGCATGCGTTTGTGTCCAAGATAACTCAATAGTGAAACAGATTTCATTCAAACGTGGTGGGAATAATATGTAGAGATTATAAGAGCTTGAAGTAGTTTTATGGAAGTAAATCTGTGCCATAAGAGTTTGAATTTTTAAGGTTGATTTTTTTCAGCATCAATGTCAGAGTTTGAAGTTGAATTTCTAGGGCTGAATTTGTTTAATATTCAGCCTAAAAAAAATTAAACCTCAAAAATTTGACGTAAAAAAAACAAAAAAACAAAACATATATCCAACATTCAGCAATGTATCACGTCATTTTCTTCCCATTTGGTCTCGCTGTCACATGACCAATGGAGCAAAACGTGATTGGCTGACCATTGGCTAATTGATCAGGGATTTATCGTTTCTCCCTGCTTTTCAGTATTTTGAGGTTGAAATTTTTGAGGCTGAATATTTTTGATGCTAAACAAATTCAACTTCAAACTCGGAATTTGATGCTCAAAAAAATTCAACTTTAAAAACTCAAATTCAAACTCTGATGGCACAGATTTACTTCCATATAGTTTGGTCAATGGTCAAGGACAACATGGTATATCTCAATAACCAAGATGCCAAGAGGATCATACGTCATGTGGAAATATTACTTGTTAAGATATCTGGAGGTTAATAGATTTTGGATTAATTTGGTTATATATCAAGGAAAACCTTGTCCAAAAGTAAAATGTATATAAAATGCTTTTTTGTGTATCTCAACCAAGATGCCAAGAGGATCATACGTCATGTGGAAATATGACTTGTAAAGATATCTGGAGGTCAGTAGATTTTGGATTAGTTTAGTTATAGATCAAGGAAAACCTTGTTCAAAAGTAAAATATGTATATGAAATGCTTTTTTTGTGTGTTTCTCAACAATCAAGAAGCCTAGATGTATCAAAGTGGAGGACATTAGATTGTGGAGAGGTTTGTAACAGATCAAAGTAAACATGGTCCAAAAAAAGAAAAGTGTGTGTATCTTCACAACCAAGATGCCTAGATGAATTAAACATGTTGGAAATATTACTTGTAAAAGACATCATATTGTGCAGACTATTTACAGAGTAATCCTTCAAATGGCGATACAAGCACCAAATTTGGCAAAACTACACATTAGATATTACCCTTTTGAAAAAACCGAGGGGCCACTTGAATTTTCAATAGGCGGCCATGTAGGGGTGAAATGAAGAATTACATAGGGGTCAAAATATAAAAATGCTCCAGTCATATTGAAAATTATACCACATTATTTGTTTGATCGTAAAGATTGCCAAAAGTTGATAGTTTGGACTATCTATGACTGAATTCTATAGAGTTATGGGGTAAAAACAACAAGAATGGTGACAAAGTTCAGTTTCAGTTTGTACAAGGGTCAAAAGTTAGAGTTGCTCCAATTTTGTTCAAAGGTGATGTAAATTATTGGTTGAGTTAATAGGGTTTCAAAAAGGAATAATTTGCACCATGTATCATGCTTAGTTATCACGTTATGGGGTAACATATGTCACATGTCATAGAACTGAATGGATGTCAAAATTATTTGACCTTTACTTTAGAGACCAAGCATTCAACACAGTCAGAACTATTCCATTTATTAATCCAAGTAGCTCAATCAACAATTTCCACCATTTTTTTTTTTTTTTTACTAAAATTGGCACAACTTTAACTTTTGATCCCTGTACAAACTGAAATTGACGTTTGTCACCGTTCTTAAGGTTTTTACCCCATAACATTCCGTCATAGATAGTCCAAACTATACCTTTTTGGAATCTTTATGATCAGACTAACGTTAATATGATTGGAGCATTTTTATATTTTAACCCCTGTGTAATTCTTGCATTGACCCCTACGTGGCCACCTACTGAAAATTCAAGTGGCCCATTGTTTTTTGTTGTTGTTGTTTTTGTTTTTTGTTTGTTTTTTCCAAAAAGAGTTAATGTCTAAGGAGAATTTGTGCCAAATTTAGTGCTTGTATCACCATGTGAAGTATTGTTTCAGTTATTTGCTACAATATTTGGTCATAGATCAAGGAACACATGGCCCAAAAGGAAAAAAAACAACGATCTTCACAACCAAGAAGCCTAGATGGATAAAACATTACATGAATCAACATCAAGAGGTGTTTCAATTTTGGAATAGTTTGGTCAAAACCTTTGACCAAAATACATGTTTATTGTACTGTAGATCTCAACAACCAAGAAGCATGACTGAAAGCATATATTGATAAGAAAATTATTTGTGATTGATTGGGATCAATGATATCACACAGTAGTCACATGATTCAGTCAGACATAGTCAAAGATTTACATTTACCTTTGCCCTCCAAATATTACGAACGCGTACTGGAGCATTTTTACATTTTCTGCTGTGCAAAAAAATGTAGTTTAAGTTGGCAGAAAAGCTGAAGAAAACACTTTCACAAAGAAGATCGCAGTTTCTGTGTATATCCAGGATTTCTTCACACACTTTATGAGCACTTGTTGAAAAATTGCAACAAAGTGAGGCTGCTTTCAACACTAATACCACGTATTGCTTTCATTTATCAATAAACAATAGGCAAAATGCATTAATACTGTTAGTAGTGTAAAACATGGCTGTTTTCCAGCCGTTTGAACTCCTCCTACTCTGCTACATCTGTTTGGATTAAAATATTTAATTCATCATTTTCTGCTATTTTGTGTAATCCTGCAGTGAATGACTACAAATTTAAAGAGAGAATTGATGCTCTATATATATATATATATATATATATATATATATATATATATATATATATATATATATATATATATATATATATGCTAAGTTTTCTCTGATTACTGCATTTTCCAGAGCGTAAGTTGCATCTCTCAAAAAAATGTCCCGGAAAATAAAAAATAAAAAACCTCAAGTCCCTCTGGTGATTTTTTTTTCCCCCCTGTATGTGGAACACTTTAAAAACAGCATTTCCCTATGGGCTGGTTTAACAATGGGCAGGAACTCATTAGCATATGTGCACACCACAGCACATGCTGTTACTTAACATAAAAGAACTTGAATTCCATAAATAAGCAAGATGGATGGATAAATGTGGGATGGACAACATATTGGATGTTAACTAATGCATTTTGGACAAGAGAAAGTGTCAGATGGACATAGAGTGAACAGTGGATTTTTGCAGGAACCCCTCAGATTTTGGTGTACAACATGCAGATTTTTATATTACAAAAAAAAAAAAAACAAATCACAATGGACAAAGAAATTCTTCATGAACAACATGCTGGGTATTATTTGATGGCATCTGGACACTGGAAAACATCAGATGGACACAGACGACTGACCAACAGCAAGGGAAACACTACAATAAAGACATGAGTCCATTAGATGTTTTTTGTTGTTGTTTGTTTAAATCAGCTCTTTAATTTGGGTCTTTTGTGCATTTAGTGTACTTTTGTCATAGTTTTTTTTTTTTTGGGGGGGGGACACAGATTCCTGGGAAAACACTAATAATCAGTAGTGGGCACAGCTAACCAAAAAGTTAGCTTCGATAACGGTTAATCCACTGACGGAAAGATAATGTTCATAAAGCTAAACTGATAAACCCCTAAAAAATAGCAACGTTACAGATAAAAGCTAAACTGACAACTTTCAGTATTGACTTCAGTATACTAGCAAAAGAGACCTACTCACCAGAGAGAAAGGAAGGAGAAGAGCAAAAGGAAGAGGGAGGGAAAAATAAAGATAATTTCTCTTCACACCATACAGACTTGCCAGCATATCACCCAAGTCATGCACAGGCAGACAGTTTTGACTTATGGTTAAAATTTTAAACAAAATAATTCCGGACAAGTTATTTAAATTAACGTCACATCTGTTTCATAAAGTGAAAATATCAGCTGTATGTTTTGCATTTAAAGTAATGCACTAATTTTGAAGGTTTTAGCATTTAGACACACATGCCGCAGTGTTATTTGAAAAGCTAATCCGCTAATGAAAACGTTAACTTCGATAATTAGCAGAACTGTGCCCACCACTGCTAATAATACGTTTCATAATATTTTCATGACTAATAATAGTAAGTATTACTACTAATAAATAAGAAGTATTATAATTACTACCAAATCCAGTTTCTATACCCCTGTCTCCAATTGAGGGTCACAGGGGGAAGGGACTGGAGTCTAGCCCAACAGCAATGGGGCGTGAGGTGGGGTACACCATGGCAATAATGCCAGTCTGTCATAGGTCATAGAAATAATAATAGTTACATTAATAATGGCAACAACAGGAATTAATATAGGGCTTTTCCAGGAATCAGTGCACCCATAAGTACTATAATAAAACAATGCAAACTCTGAAATTATACAGCTGATTGACAATAATACCACCTCTACAAATAAGTATGATTACTGCTAAATAAGAAAAAAATAAGTATTACTATGACTAATAATAATAAATGCATACTTTTTCTTATCCACGTTCCACCAGAATCTCTCCAACTAATAAAAATTGCCTGAGTTATACTCCAGAAATTATGTTAGTAAGGTCTTTTTGTGTGTACTTTTACACTTTTTTGTCTGTATGTTATGGCAGAGAGACATGAAAGGAGACAAGACTGATAAAGCAGACAAGTTGCAGAGGCAGAAATTTCTGATGACCCTCGGGAACTGGATAATTTTGCAATTCGAGGGTCTGTTATTTTGATAAGTAGTCGTTAAAGCTGTCTTTTGCTGTCATTCAAATTGCAGTAACAGTCCGTAGGCTTCACCCTGATCAAATGGTTCCAAACAGGAGCTGCACTTGTTAGTTGCAAACTATCACTGTGGGGAGGTACCTTTGGGAATGGAAAGCCCTCAGGGCAGGATGCTTGGCTCCATTTGCCACAGCACATTTTTGCCCTGACAAACACACAATGAGGCAGCTTGCGTGAGTTTCTGCTGTCTAAAATCTAGATCAGTGGAGCTGTTTGCTTACATCTAAAATTAATTGGTTCACATTTGCACAATGACCTACTGGCAAAGTGGCCTTGTCAGCTTGTTTCAGCTGTGGCTCCCCCCATGGGACTCCTTTGAGTTGGAAACATGGGAAGCATCCTGCCCAAAACCCTCAAACACAGCTTCTTAACCTTTTCCTCTTAGGAACAGGCTGCTGCTGAATGCACAAAAATGGCTTGACATTAACAAAAATGGGAATTGCTGGAATCAGCGGGACCGAGGTGATGTGCTATCAAGACCTTTACCCGAGTGTATCACAAGTCCTGGAGTTACAAACTAGATCGCAAGGTCAAGATACATTTGCTACTCAATCGATGTCTGTTTTCCAACAGATTAAAAATGTTTGGTCCAAACTAGGACAGTGCAGTCGCCTCACAGCATCGTTCCTATAACACCTTTGCCTCTAAATATGAAAACCCCGTAGAGCTGACTATTGTCGAAAATTCATGTTTTGAGCACATTTACCAGAGAACAAGCCACAATTTTTTAAAGTGAAGGCTAGAGGTCTTCAACTCATTCCAGTAAGGGTCGAGAGGATGCAGGTTTTCTTTGCAACAGCCCACTCCACCAGGTGATTTCCCTGATTAACATCACCTTGAGCAGATGGAATCAGTTAATCAGGGAAATCACCTGGTGGAGTGGGTAGTTGTATAAATGTAGAATAGTGTAGCCCTAGGAACAGCTAAGATATTGCGCAGAAACCTCAAACTCCCAGGACTCCCAAGCTTGAGGAACACACATGGGACCCTCCCCGGGGTGGGGTGAGAAAGAGCTTATATTTAAATGTAGGCACATATGGCTCATCTTCGAATTTCAATACAATGATGTTTACTTCCTTAGCTGATGCCAGCATCCATTTATGGCTGGATGGACTGAGAGAATGCAGATTAAGCATCTTCCAAGGGTGGGAATCAAACCCAGGTATCCATATGGGCAGGCTAGCTCCTTATCCACTTAGCTACCTGCTCTACATTCATAAAAAGACATAAAATCTCTCTTGATCTTCATTGTTGAATTTACTGATCTCACCACAGCTCAGTTTTTCATTCAGCTCACTAGCTATAGAAGAGCATGAGGTTAGGTTATCACCGCTGTCTGTGGGAAAACTAATTAATTCACTGGACGACTGTTCATCACAGAGTTACTGCTGAAGTTCACGGCTTTCCCCCCAAGTTGCACGTTCTTTTGGCACTACATAAAAAGGAATCAGGGTATATTTTCTGTAAGGTAATTTACTTGGTCTATTGAATATAGGAACTTACTGTGGCACACAGCAGCATGTGCTGTTCCTGTTAACCGAAAGACTTAAATTCCAAAATAATCTTTACGTCTATGAATCAAGGCATTAATGAGACGTATATGGTTACTAGAGAAGATATGGGAGTGAATTCTCTTAACTATAACACCACATTAAACACTATAGGATAGTGTCTGGTTTTCCCAACAACGGTGAAGCTATGCGTTTCTAGGCTATGAAGGGCACGATTGTGTCCCCTTGAAGACATTCACTTACAACATTAACACTTAGAACCCAAAGGGTGTTTTTTATTATTAACATGCCTTAAGAAATCTTGCTTTTTAGACACTTTTTTTTTGTATAATGCCAATGTGTTGTATATCAAAATATTCAGAACAATCTCAGCTTTCTGAATGTGAGACACTGACAAATGTACCTGTTGCTCCCTCACCATGCAAGTGATGGTCCTCATCTGAATCTCTATAAGTGAATGCTAGTCAATACCAAGTTGACCCAACATTTCTCCAAAGACACCTAGCACAAAAAAAAAAAAAAAAAAAATCAAATTGTACTCGTATATCATCACTGGTTATGCCACTACTATACAGCTTTCCCAAAGAGTAAATTGGATGTTTAATGCATTTTGTAGTATCTAATGAACCCACTCATATCCCATCACAGAAGATAAATCAACATTTTGTTCAGGTTGTGACGCAAGTCAAAATAATCATTTCAATGCAAAACACTGTTAGGTATGCATTCGAAAAGTCTAAATTCATGTCCCCTTATATTATTTATGTATTGAAGTCATTAGATCAGAATGCCTCAATCATTAGATGTCAAATCTCACTCTTGCACAACATTAGACTAGACTATATTTTGTAAGTGACTGTACGCATGTAGCATAGAGTGGAGCTGAGTTCATAGGTTCAGGTATAAACATGGTTTTCTGGCTAAGAAAAACCACATAATTGCTTCTCATATCTACCCGCTGTTGGCACAACAGAGTCTAATTCCATCACTGTTTTTACTTTCTTTCCATCTTTGTGAAGCTGTTTTCGAACAAAGCAGAGTCCTTGAAAGACAAATTTCACACAAACTTGATGTTTCAGTTTAAGAAACATCACACATACATATATATAAATAAACATGCCCTTTATCTGCGGCCAATGTGATTTATTAATGGCAAAATAGAACCCAAGACGCAGGTAGCAATAAGTCACCAAGATGAGTTGCAAAAACCAATGTGATTTAATTTAGGAATCTGAACATGGAATCTACACAAAGAAATAAACACTACGGATAATCACTTCTTAAAGTGAGCCAAATGAAGGAACCAGCAAACGCAGGCTTAAATACACACAGGTGCAATCACACAGACAGAAGACAGGTGAGGCCAATTACAAGTCATCAACAGCTGGGGAAAGTGCACAGGAAGACGTTAATCAACACATACAAGCAAACCATGAAAATACAACAGGAAGAACCACCTACAAACAATGTTGAAATAAAACAACGATCACTTAAACCCAGAAATTTGAAATAAATAAAAGCAGAGTACAAAGACCTTTGTAGACCTTTGTAGTGTTAGGTCTCTTTGGAGAAATGTTGGGTCAACTTGGTATTGACTAGCATTCACTTATAGAGATTCAGATGAGGACCATCACTTGCATGGTGAGGGAGCAACAGGTACATTTCTCAGTGTCTCACATTCAGAAAGCTGAGATTGTTCTGAATATTTTGATATGCAACACATGGGCTTAGCAGAACTAACAGCAGACAGTAAAATAACCCAAGACAGATTAAGATAAAGACAGTCAAACAGACCTGAAGGTGCACAGAAACTTGGAAATGTCACCAGGGGGATTCAGAGGACATGGACCAATTCAGAAAAAAAAAAAAAACAGATGTAAAACCA
This sequence comes from Thalassophryne amazonica, assembly GCF_902500255.1. NCBI lineage: Eukaryota > Metazoa > Chordata > Actinopteri > Batrachoidiformes > Batrachoididae > Thalassophryne > Thalassophryne amazonica. The sequence continues at coordinate 11,596,335 of NC_047125.1, read as the reverse complement.
AAGACAGGAGCCAGAGGAAGGCAGAGGGTAAGACAGGCAGGCAGGGATCAAACACACAGGCACAAGCACTGTACAGAGAAAGACAGAGGACTGAACACCAACCCATAAACAAAAGGCACAGACTGCAATACAAATGTGCGCACACAGACACACACACACACACACACACCAACCTTAATGACACTGTATTTTGCTGATGCTAAATGTCCAAATTCTTGGACGTACAAATCCCTTTTTAACACAATGCCTCCCTTGGGAGAGATTTAACAACAGACAGGAACTTCATGTGGCACATGTGCACACAACAGCATGTGCTGTTACTTTTAACTGAAACACTTTTAAATTCCAAAAATAAGGAAAATGGACACAAACACTGACAGAAACATGCCTGCTGGACAAAAGAGAATACAGTGAACAGTGGATTTTTGCAGGAAGCCCTCAGCTTGTTGTGTGTGCCATAAAGACTTAAATTAAAAAAATAATAAGCAATGAGATGTTATTTGACAAATAAAAATGTGTTGCTGACCCACAGTATGAGAAACACAACAATAAAACCAAAGATCATTTAATTTATTATTTATGAGCTACTTAATTTGGTATTTTTGGTAATTGTTATAGTACACTTATCATTTGAGTTTATTTTGTTTATAACTGATTACTGAGGATACCCTCTATAAATTCTTATTAGTAGCAGTGGAAGAAGTATTATTAATGACAAACAAGATTTTTCAGAATATAATTTGCATTGATATTACACAACCTTCCAAACTACCATCAACAACAGCCTGTGACTTATACACCATGAAACCTGGTAGATATAAACACCACCAAAAACACAGCACATGTTATCCATGTTTCTTCCACTTTCTATTTGGACTGCCTGAAGGAGAAGTGCACTTCACTGCACTTTTTCACTTCTCTGAAATTGCTTAGCATTTGGTGGCAAGAAAGTTGCATGGCACTGAGGGAGTTCCCAGACATATCATTGCAACCTCCACAGCCTCAGGTTCCCAAACTGGAGTCTAAACCCCCTTATCAAAATTAGAAGTACACTCGCTCACTTACAAGACAATCAAATCTAAAAGTATTAGAGTTTTTCTTTGGGCAAAACAAAGAAACAGAAACAAACTTTGCAGTGGACAATGCAATCAAACATTCTTTAGGTGCCCTGACACTTGCAGGACATCCGTGCAGTTTGTCATGACAATCCCACCCGCTGTGTTTCCAGCTGCATGTCATAATTTGTTCCACTGGACGCTGTGTTTTGTGCGCTGAACGATGCATATATAAAATAATTATTTTGTGGCAGATTAATCATTTTCTCTCAGAGTTGGCTGTTGAAAAGCCTCTAATCACTTTTGGAATCATACAGTAGTGTTCAGTATAATAATAGTGCTATGTGACTAAAAACATTAATCCAGGTTTTGAGTATATTTCTTATTATTACATGGGAAACAAGGTACCAGTAGATTCAGTAGATTCTCACAAATCCAACAAGACCAAGATTCATGATATGCACACTCTTAAGGCTATGAAATTGGGCTATTAGTAAAAAAAAAAAAAAAAGTAGAAAAGGGGGTGTTCACAATAATAGTAGCATCTGCTGTTGACGCTACAAACTTAAAACTATTATGTTCAAACTGCTTTTTTAGCAATCCTGTGAATCATTAAACTAGTATTTAGTTGTATAACCACAGTTTTTCATGATTTCTTCACATCTGCGAGGCATTAATTTTGTTGGTTTGGAACCAAGATTTTGCTCATTTACTAGTGTGCTTGGGGTCATTGTCTTGTTGAAACACCAATTTCAAGAGCATGTCCTCTTCAGCATAAGGCAACATGACCTTTTCAAGTATTTTGACATATCCAAACTGATCCATGATACCTGGTATGCGATATATAGGCCCAACACCATAGTAGGAGAAACATGCCCATATCATGATGCTTGCACCACCATGCTTCACTGTCTTCACTGTGAACTGTGGCTTGAATTCAGAGTTTGGGGGTCATCTCACAAACTGTCTGCAGCCCTTGGACCCAAAAACAACAATTTTACTCTTATCAGTCCACAAAATATTCCTCCATTTCTCTTTAGGCCAGTGATATGTTCTTTGGCAAATTGTAACCTCTTCTGCACATGTCTTTTATTTAACAGAGGGACTTTGCGGGGGATTCTTGCAAATAAATTAGCTTCACACAGGCGTCTTCTAACTGTCACAGCACTTACAGGTAACTCCAGACTGTCTTTGATCATCCTGGAGTTGATCAATGGGTGAGCTTTTGCCCTTCTGGTTATTCTTCTATCCATTTTGATGGTTGTTTTCCGTTTTCTTCCACGCGTCTGTTTTTTTTTTTTTTTTTGTCCATTTTAAAGCATTGGAGATAATTGTAGATGAACAGCCTATAATTTTTTGCACTTGTGTATAAGTTTTCCCCTCTCCAATCAAACTTTTTAATCAAACTACACTGTTCTTCTGAACAGTGTCTTGAATGTCCCATTTTCCTCAGGCTTTCAAAGAGAAAAGCATGTTCAACAGGTGCTGGCTTCATTCTTACATAGGGGACACCTGATTCACACCTGATTGTTCCACAAAATTGATGAACTCACTGACTGAATTCCACACTACTATTATTGTGAACACCCCCTTTTCTACTTTTTTTTACTAATAGCCCAATTTCATAGCCTTAAGAGTGTGCATATCATGAATGCTTGGTCTTGTTGGATTTGTGAGAATCTACTGAATCTACTGGTACCTTGTTTCCCATGTAACAATAAGAAACACTCAAAATCTGGATTAATCATTTTAGTCACATAGCACTACTATTATTCTGAACACTACTGTAGGTCCGTTTCATCTTGCCACCCCCCCCCCCCCCCCCCCCCCCCCCCCCCCCCCACACACACACACACACACTCGTATACTGAATGAGGTGGAGAAGGCATTGGAACCGTCTAAAAGGGAATTATTTGAAATGTTTATATTGTAATCGCTTGGTAAAGCAGTTGCATGTTCATTCCTTCTTATGAGTGAAGCGGTGCGCTGAAGCAATCGCTCGCACTCATACGCAGTGTTTATTAATTGTTTGCACAATGTTCACATAATTAATGTGTGATGGAAATTTTGAACATTTCAAAATTTTCTTTGTGCACTTGCACTAAGCTGCGCCCGTTTTACAAAGAGTTTGAGACGAGTTTACTTTCTTGCATGGCAGAGTGCATGGATCAAAGTCGTGCAAGTGTCAGGGCATCTTTTGGTGTTTCCTTCCAGCTAGGAGACCTAGGCATTAGCCTAATTTGCCAGTTTTGTTGCAACGCCCCCCATTTGTTTACGTGAAGTTCACATAATTAACGCGTGATGGAGTTTTGGAACATTTTTTTTGCGCACTTGTACTAAGCCATGCATGGTTTACAAAGAGCTTGAAATGACTTTACTCTCCTGCATGGCAGAGTGCGTGGATCAAAGTCAAGTGCAAGTGTCAGGGCACTTTTTTGGGTTTTCTTCCAGCTAAGAGACCTAGGCATTTGCCTAATTTGACAGTTTTGTTGCAACGCCCCTGTTTGAAATTATACTCAAGTGAAAAATCTATCCAGCAGACTAATATTAAAATCCCTGTCCCATTTTAGGGATGCTGAAATAATTTTTAAACACTGGTTCCTGCAGTTGTCCATTCTTGTTGCAAGCTTGGCGACAGCATTTTGTGATTCTGAAACACTGCATAGAAGTGACACAGAATTATTCCAGGCTGTAATGACTCAGGCAGCAGTTTACGCTGCTTTCACAGCTCAGTGCCCTGAGACAGAACAGCATCTGGACTTCCTTATTAGGACCTTGGTCAGCTGCTCTTTCTGGAAAGAAAAAAAAAACCCAATCGACCATTTCAGTTGCGTTCAAAGCAAAATTTCTGCAAGCAGAAGCCAACCCATCACCGCATACTGCACAGTCTACTTGTTTGAATGTGCACACTCATGCACCGAGTGCATTGGGCATAGTTCACACACAGGAGCGTGCACAATGGAGTGCTTTGAAATGGTGCAGCATCATTAGTGTGCTAGGATCCCATAGGCTATGGGAAAGGGCTGCCTCCCACAGCTCGGGCAGCTCGAGGTGTCTCCTGCAGAAAGCCCACGAGGTTCATTATAAAGACACGAGCTCCAATAGGCAGCACGTTGTGAACCAGAGGAAAGTTATCATGGCAATGATTCAACTGTCTGTGTCTTTCACTCAAAAGGGATTTCCTTTTCTTCCTCAGGCTCATTTAACAAGTGGCAGGGGGGGATTCTCAAGGCATTATGTCATTAAATTGCACTTGGAAATGAAGCGCAATGGACGCTTTGGTTTAAATTGGTTTGTACCCTTCAGCAGAATCTCTATGACTAAGATGTGCCTGTATATCAATACACAGAGAGAAAAATGCAATTTTGATCCAATATCTACCAAATTTTGTGTTCCAATACCTTGGGTCAGTAGACTTTGTATAGGCATATTTAAAGTATTTTTACTAGCACAATTCCTGAATAAATCCAGTGTAATCATGCAGAAATTCCCCAAAAGTTAAATACATAGAATATATTTTAGCAAATTAATTCAATTAAATAATGACAGATGGAAAATCTCCCACAATTCAACAGCAAACTATTTTAGCAGATGTCTTAAGTCATAGTTTTTATGATGTATGAGTTAGTAAATCAAATGTAATGTAATATGATCACGGCCAATAAATTTGCTTCCTAAATTATATATTTAATCCAATTTATAACTGGCTGTGTAATTGGTGTGGCGCTCACTTGGTGTTAAATGTCATGTCAAGGCACTGACTGTTAGCATAGCCTCTATTGTGAGCATCGGGATTCATGATGTACCTCAAAATTACAAAGTTGTGGGGGTGAAGAATCTCATTGAAGGAAGGGCATTAAAGCCGTGATTCAGGATGAATGTCTGAAAAAGTCATGTAATGTGATGCTAAAGTTAGCATGCTAGCATCACACAATGGTAAAGGGTGTCACATAACCAAATGCTAACAGGCTAACGTTAGTATGAGAACTTGCTAGCATCATGTAGAAGGCATGCGTCTATCTAATTACACAATGGGGTGTTTGCGTGCTTCAATGTTCTTGTCATATTGGACAAGATATTATTCTGTTATTCAACAACTCGATGTGAGAGTGTCAATTTTGACTGCACAAGTTGCAGACGAAGTTCGATGCAGTCAGGTGTGTCAAGTTTGCCTTTTGCTGGATCTTATTCTGTCTGGAAGCTTCATGGCGCTTAAACTGCCATTTTGATACCCCGCTTTATTGAGGTCCTCCAGTTGCCAAGGTCCTTGGATACTTCTTCCAGACTATCTGTGTCAATGCCAGTCTCCTTGTGGTCTCTTGCAGGCATCTCTGAAGCGCAGTTTTGGGCAACCATGTGGTCTTGTGCAACTGGTGAGCTCCCTATACACCATGCATTTTGAGATATGGCCGCCTTCATGCAATGCAGGTGGCCAAGCCAAAGTTGGCTTGGCCACTTGCATGGTGATGTGCTAGACATCAGGTAGTGTGCAAATTTCTAGCTTTTTGCCTTTTTCATATACCAATGGAAGCCATTTCTTGCACCTTCAGTTTTACATATCTAAAATTACATACTAAAGATACAGAAAAAAAACTTCACGTTATCTTATAATGAAAAAGTCACGCTACCTTACGAATGTTGATGTCCTTGCCACCGTTTTCTTGACAAAAACAAGAAAACATTGACGTTCTTGTTGAAGCATTGTTGTTGCACTCCAATTGTTAATGTCGCCTGCAGCACACTTTATTCCGTTTTTGGTGCTCATTTGCATTGGCATGCCCTCTTCCCCACTGCAAAGGCCAGTCAGTGCCCTGGAGGTTCCGATGGTTCTCCGGTTGTTACTTCTGTGGTGCCACGATGCTGGTTACTGCCAAAGAAGTGATAAAAAAAACACCCACATTTACTTGCGATCTGTAGGATTTATGTACCATCAGGATTCACGATGTAAACCGACCGTAAGTCAAAGTTGTTTATATGGCTTTTTTAATACATTTGCGCAGATTGGATATTCCAACAATAGAATATCTTTTATTGTCACTACAGAAAAGCAGATTGAAACTGAAGTAGATCCTGTCATTTCAGCGCTGTTTAAAAGAAACTAGAGATAAAAACAAATAGATAACAGATATACCCTATATAAGGTAAAAATAAAGTGTTTAAAAACTATAAAATTAACGCTAAAGAATATAGTTCATTCAAGTATTATCAGGTAACAATAACAGCACTTTGTTTTTTGCATCACAGTTAACCCAACCAATGACATGTGAGTCTCACACACTGAAACATCGCGAGATGATGCCGCTTCTGGAGATTTCGCAGGAAAACAGTGGCACAGAGGAAAATGGAAACCGGTGAAATTCAACAAATTTAAGCAAAATATCAAAGCAACAAAAAAGCAAAAGCTTGGCGTCCATGCAAGAATGAATACCTCAAAGTTCGGCACTTTGTCTTTGTCTTGAAATGCCAAGTGCAATGCTAACAGACTAGCATGAAAAATTGCTAGCATCATGTAATGCAGTGCTAACAGGCATCACATAACACAATGTTAACGGGTTAATGTTAAAATGATAACTCACTTGCATCACACAATGTGATGCTCATGGGCTAATGTTAGCATGCTAACTCACTACATCACATAACGCGATGCTAAGGGGTTAGCATTAGCATGAGTTGAGTGCCTGCTTTGTGAGCAATGGGATTCATAGAGTTAATATTGCTTTTTTTTTTTTTTAAATCATTGTTTAGACAAACTTACAGGAAATTTTACATATAACCTGAAAAAAAGTAACTATGTGTGGTTTGAGTATTTCACTGGATAGACATACATAAACAGACACACAGACTGTGGCTTTAGATAATTCTAGACCTGGGCAAACAGTTTTTGAGATTATAAGCACATAAAAAGACAAAAATGTGGTTGTTGCAGAAGTACTGTTTTGTTTTAGAAGCACAATTTGCTTTATCCCTCTCCGCCGACGGCTGGATTCCACACAAAGGTGATATTACAGGGATATCATTATCTGAAGGCATCTGCTGACCTTGACTGTGAATGGAGTGAAGCTTCCCCCGTCTCACCCTCCAAACAAGAGAATAGAGCGGCGAGAACAAACACCATGCCTAATCCGTGCTGAAGTCAGCTCTCTCAGGAAATGAAATGCAAAGTTTTCCCCAATTCTGTTCCTACTTCGCTTTCTCTCCTTGACAATATTTTTACTTCCCCCCGCCCTCCATCTCCCTTTCACCTCCCTCCTATCTCAAGAACGGTGTCATTTTCACCACTCTAGTGGAAAAGTGCTGTCAGCGCTTGTCTCAAAGTGCCAAGAAATTTCAGAAAGTATCTCAAAGTAACCTTACACTTGTCGACTCTTATGTGGTACATATCAAGTAGTTAGCAGCCTCAGAAAAATCTAAAAACTGCCACTAATTGGTTTTCTGAGGAATTTAAAGTGGAAACTGTCTACAGATATGTTGAAAAGTGAGAATTATTACATCTTTCTGTGCACATGTGGACAACAATATGTTTGTCCACCTGTGTAAAACATGATATTTTTATTATTTTTGCACAGTTGTACTACAAAGAATAATGACTTGTCGGATTAAAATAAAAGTTTTAGTACCTTAATTGTCTCTCTTGTAAAAATACATTTTTTTTCCACATTCTGCTCCCATTCTACTGATCAAAACAAATTAGATGTTCATTGCATATATAAAAAAAATACCCCAGTGCACACAACTCTTACCAATTTGCTGCCTGCTGCTATAATCCTTGTGATGAAAACTGATGTCCATTCAAAAATGTCCATTGCGGCTTTGCAAAAACAAACAACAATGCACTGATCTTCCATGACAGAAGATTTTTTTTTTTCCAAAATGGCTTTTCAGGTTGGCAGAGCCCTTCTTGCTGAGGTCATGAGCCTTTATTGCTGCATTTGAGTAAAGATCAGCCAATAACAGACATGGATTAAGACCTTCAACGGCCTCGAGGATTGGCTGTGGGTTAAAGATCATTTAGAGGCGAGATCCATTTTGCAGATGAGAAATTGTACTTTCAGGAAGTGGTTGAATAAAATCTGACATACCAACTCTAATCTATGATTAAAAAAGACGAAAACTACACTCAGATGTGGTGATGTGTCCATGCCCTCCAGAGGGTGTGTCACCTAAGCACCAGAGAATGATCTAGCTGTCATCGGACAATACATGTGTTAAACACTTCACAATATATACACTTAAACATTTGAATATATAAATACATACAAACTCATGATAGCCTTTGATTATGTTTATAATTGTTATCTCGCAAGTCAGAGAGCTCTCTGTTGGTTAGGTTGCAGCATTTGGACACTCGGCAGCAATCTATTTCTATGTGTGAATGTAATTACGATAGCTATTGGTGTGGATACGATGGCAGATGAAGACTGCCACATGGACATATATATCGGATCTGGTCACTTGCTATATATAATGTAAATAGTCAATCAGTAAGATCCAATTCAAATCAGATATTCAATAAATCAGATTTGAACTGGCCGTCTGAACAAAGCAAAAGTAACCACTTGTTTGACCAACCCGATCTCATGCCAAGTTCATGATGATGTAACAAAGTTATTTAACCTGTCAATCCATGATACAATCATGAAGATGTAACAATTTCATAGCTTTATCACAAAATTATTTTCTGATGGTATCACGAAACATGGAGTGAGATTGGAGGTGGGGGTGACATTAGGGTTATGGTTAAAAATACCTTGACAGTATCACAAAAAAGTGAGACTGAACTGTTTGACACAATCATTTCAATAGGTCCCAAGAATGCTGCAAAGAGATCTAGTTTCAGAGAAATCCAGTTGTCAACTTTGATCATTGGTTAGTGTCCCTAAAAACCCAAGAGACTTGGACTTTTGCTGTCTTGCAATGAAACTGACATCCCCAAACCACCTCAATCCAGCAACCTCATAAATTCCCCAAACCACCTCAATCCAGCAACCTCATAAATTCCCCAAACCACCTCAATCCAGCAACCTCTTGAATTCCCCAAACCACCTCAATCCAGCAACCTCTTGAATTCCCACTTTTATAAATCTGTTTGATGAATATATTTCCTTTTCCAATTTAATTCCTGTCTCTAAAGTAAATTAAATGGATCTCAGCACTCCTACTCTGTATATATTGTTTTCATTTCAGTCTATCCATAATCATTAATTAGAGTTTTTATGTGTGTTTACTGCGATTTTGATGAAATGCCAGTGAGCAAATAAGTGTGGATAAAGGGGGAGGGAGAAACGAGGGAAGGACTAAAAAAAACAAAGTGTCAATTTTACATGGGCGCGATGAGTAGAAGATGCCAAGCTGGTGGGGTTTTTTTTTTTTTTTTTTTTTTTTTAGCAGATAGACATGTCTTTAATGTAGCAGTAAGACTAATCATGGCCCTGGGCACCGACTACACTGCGCCATTCATGCACTCCATTTCTTTTGATATTAATCATTGCTTGCATTACAAATGGAAATTTCCCTCTTCTCCATCCCAACCGCTATCAGTTCTGCCTCTCGCTCTTTTCATTACCCTCCTTCCTCATACCATCTGTCTGAATTTTGAACGCATCGCTCCCTTTCTTTCTGGCACCTCAAATGTGTAGACGGATAGTCGCAAGCCTGTCAGACCCAAATGTTACAACACAGAGGATAAATCGAGTGAAAGAACAAGTAGTCATTCCTTTTATTCCAGTGTAAATCTCCTATTGTATTTCTTCTTAATCTTAGCAAGCGTACCAATTAAAAATAAGATGAAAAGGTCACTGAAGCAATATATAAGGCAAATGTCAGGGTAAACAGAAGCAAGTCTTTCTATTTTTCCAGGCACTTATGTGAAAATTGCACAGTGATTTCATCTTATAAACCTCGTATTCACTTTCAGAAATGACCTCCTACCCATACATTTATCTCGAGGCCTACTCAACTTCAATGCAATTTCCTCATGTGATGCGTGTTCCACTCCACGAGTGCCTTCCTCCACAATGGCACACTGAATCATGACAGAGTCTCTTGAGCTTTGGTAATACCATTTCTTTTGCTCCCAGTTGCCAAAAAAAAATGGCTCTGCAAAGACCCTCCAGCATCGGTGAAGACCTCATGGATTGCTCCTTTATAGGCTTTCACATCCACCTTCCTCATGGCCTTAAACACTGATATTTTATTGTTACTGGATGCCACATTGGAACGGGGACTATTGTTCATCGTATCATCAGCGTATGCCTTCATCGCAGAGAAAGAGAGACACATGTGGGAGGGAGTAGGCGGGGGAAAGATGAGAGAGGAGTCAAATGATCCATAACATGTTATTCTGTCATTTGAAAATGTTTTTTTTAAGGCGAGACTTCTCAACAGTAATACTGTGCCTTCCCCGAGGCCCCTGAGGTGGCATTTTCTACATATTGTGTTCTCCACAAAATAAAAGCTAATTACCTTGTTTCTTTGGTTGTCTCTTGGCATCACATTCAGATATTCTCCATGACACACTGAGGAAAGATTTTTCTTATCAAGTTGAAGTCTTTTGAGTGGTGATCTGGAGATTATATATATAACATTTTTGAAAAGGTTTCTGCAACATTTGGAAAAATGGTCAGAAGAACTCAAATGTTGGTCATCCCAAGTCAAGTCTGGGCACAGGTGCCACGCTTCTACACATCCACCACAGTATCGAACTACCTTCGGTACTAGACAGCAACCAACCATGCAGGCAGAAAACCAATCCATCCCAACTATCTATTTTCCACATCTCAGTGAAGCATGCCTTCTTCAGCCAAGCATCATACATACAAGAACACACCATATAGCTAAAATATAATTTTGCAAATTCCGAGCAACTCTTCTCACTGGTTTAGATCATGTTGTCCTCATAACATTTTGGTTTTGTCCTGGATATGGATTATGAACATTTTTAGAGCAAGATTGGTCATTTTGGGCATTTCCATAAAGATTTTGCGCTGATCTTCATGAAACGTAATGGGATGGTTGTAGTTCAGAAGAAAATTCTATTTTAGGCGATAAAACTGAAATTTAATTTTGATGCTTTACTTTCTTGTCTTGAAACCATTTATCAAGAGGAACAATCCATTAAATTCTGATGTCGATATGGACACACATTTTTCATAATTTTCAAGTATTTTTGGGCAGTACGGTGGCTTAGTGGTTAGCACTGTTGCCTCACAGCAAGAATGTCATGAGTTTGATTCCCACCTGTGGCCTTTATGTGTGGAGTTTGTATGTTCTCCCAGTGTTTGCATGGGTTTCCTCCTACATTTAAAAGACATGCAGGTTAGGAGAATTGGAAACTTTATAATTGTCCAGGTCTCCTTGAAAAAGAGGTCTCGATCTCCATGAGAATAACCTGGTTAAATAAAGATTAAATCAAATTTAAAATGTATGATTTATGAGGAAAATTAGACTGGCGTTCCCATACGATGACCTGGGTTTGAATGCCGTTTATGTTATCCACCCGTGTCCTTGGAAAACACTACATTGAGACTTCTACATTGTCTCAGTTCTCCCAGCTGTAAATGGGTACTGGCCTTGGCTGAGGAAGAAGCCTGTGTTGGACTGGTGACACATCCAGGGGGACTTGTACACTCTCATTCACATGACACTAGGGAATCTGGAGATAAACAGCAGCACCAATGGGCCTTAAGGCCTATATAGGCATTATTACTTCTTCGACTATGACATCTTTCTGTATTTCAAAATTTAATACACTACTCATGAAATGTCATGCAGATTGCATTTCACAAAGCCACATATTGACATGAAGAACATTTATTCAGTGATATTCAGTCACTTCCTTGCTTGCAATGCACTAGCAGGAGTTGGGAGTAGGTGGAGGTATGCTCTGGAGAGAAGGTGAATGAAAGTTAGTAGAAGCAAGATGGAATATGTGTAGATGAGATCAAGCACAATGAAACGGTGAGACAGCAAAGAGTAGATGTGGCAAAGATAGATGACTTAGCGTCAAGTAATAGTATGTTGGAGAGGAGTAAAAACGGTGTACTCACGATGGAGTGGGTAGAAAGAGTAGCAGGAGTTTTTTATGATATTACATTTGCAAGAGTGAACGGGAATATTCTAAGATGGTAGTGAGACCTGCTGTGTTGTATGTCTCAAGAGGAAGAATGAATTATAACTATTAGTATGTAGACCATGTAGGTTGCATGAACTTTTGCTTACAGCAATCACATTTTTATACCCCCGCCCCCCCAGAAACAAATATGTAGGAAGGTTGTAAAACTGTCTGTCCATGAATCTTGGAAGCAAGCACAACTCTTCCTGAACTTGGATCGCGGTTTACAAAGAAACATCATACAAGGATGACGCACCTTATGTGCCACGTGTTTCATTGCAAATATTAACTACTACGATATATGCAACACAATGTACAATATGCACGGCTCCCAAAAAGTGTTTGTATTTGCATATGCATATCTCAAGTCAACAAACTCTCTGATTTACTGAGGACACACTAGATCCACCCTACGGACTGCATAAAATGCATTTGTAGCACATTTACAAAACAAAAATCATAGTATTTCTCTATTTTTCATTCTCTTAATTTGCCATTTGTAGGTATTTGCATTTGCCTTCTTTTTCACATTTTCTTTGCCCTACTATTGCACAATTGTATAACTTCTGCTGCTGTGACACTGTAAATTGCCCCATGAGGGATGACTAAAGGAATAGCTAGTCTTAATTTTGATCTAATACCTTTAAAATAATCATATTACACCTAAAACATAACAGTATGACCTGGCATTGCCCAGTTGAAGGCATAAATCCCTCCAATGATTTGGCCTACGGGGTAAATTTCAATTTTGACTTTAAAACACTGATGGATAATTTTGTAATTTCTCCACAACTTCCAACTCTTGTAGATATTTCTAGCTCAGCAGGCTATTTCCAGTCATCTGTATGCACTGGTTGAGTATTTTTTTCTTCATTTATTTTTTTTTTTTAAATCGAGAATTCATTCAATGCAGAGCGACGGAAATGGGAAGTGAGCAAGGAGCCAAGATTTCTTGTCACTGCAAATTAGGGCTTCCGTGAGTGCATCATCCGTTTCATCTCAGAGCTTATGTTTGGAAAAAGGTTTGAGGGGAATTGGTAACACATACTATTTCCACATTCGCACCCCCATTGAAGCTTTGCATTCGTACTTTCGGTAGAGAAACTAGATGAGTGGGACACGCTCCTGCAACAAGCCTTTGAAAGCATAGAAGAGTGTTTACTGTTGCCTCATGGAGCGACTTGAATATTAATGCAAGCCAGGGTCATCAATTTATTTATCTTTCCTGTTAGGCAGGTGGATGTAGGAGTCGGGGTGTGTTTTTGCATGGTTAATTATTCTCAGTTATCCTAGTTAATCCTTGAACACTGAGGTACAGGCAGATGCAGCGAAGGGTGCAGCTGCCAAAAAAGCACATCTGTGCTCCAGGAAAGAAAGAAAGAATGAAGAAAAAAAAAAAAAAAAAAACTATGGAAGGAAGAGAAGGTATTCATTGCTGTGCACACACTTTTTTCATGCTAGACATTTCTTGGTGCTGGCAGGTGTAATTTCGAGGAGATTGCATATTGCATGATCTTGAAGTTGGATTGGTTTGGGGGAAGCAAGCTGTAAAACTCCACACAAATTACCTCAAAAAGTTTCAGTGAGGTGTGTTTCAACCATTTTTTTTTTTTTTTTTAAGTTTTTAGCCATATTGTTGAAGTAATAATTCCAGAATTTGCTTAATATTAGGTGTACACTGTATGTCTATATAGGGATGACATGATACTTTTTCATGTCCGATACTGGAACCTTGAGTTTAAGATGACACCGATACCAGTGTGATACTTTTTTCACTGCTGTGCACACACTTTCTTCATGCTAGATGTTTCTTGGCGCTGGCAGGTGTAATTTCGAGGAGATTGCATATTGCATGGTCTTGAAGTTGGATTGCTTGGGGGAAGCAAGCTGTAAAACTACAAGCAAATTACTTCAAAAAGTTTCAGTGACATAGGTTTCAACATTTCTTTTTAGATTTTCACCATATTGTTGAAGTAATAATTCCAGAACTACTTTTTCATGCCCGATACTGGAACCTTGAGTATAAGCTGATACCGATACTAATGCGATACTTTTTTCCTTTGGCTGAAAATATATTTGCTGGATTTACTTTGCTATCCTAGCCATCTAGTGAAACATGAATTAAAAAAATATAATATATATATAATGATGGGACGGACCCTCTCCTAATGGCTCCTTTGTGCTAGAGGGTCCGTCCCATCATTAGGATGGACAGCTGCCCTGTCATTAGGAGGGTGCTAACTAGAGCACAATAGGTGCTAATTAGAGCTATTGTTTAGTCACTAGCCTATAGCAGTCTGCCTCTTGGTAGGAGGGGTTTAAAACTCCAGCTTTTGTGACTTCTTGATTATTCTTCTCTACAAGAGTCAAGACAGAAGATTTAGCTGAGGAAGCTTCTGCGATTTGAAGCGAAACGTCCTCGCGTCAAGCAACCCAGTCCAGTCGAAGATTCAAGCTTCTCTACTATGGAAACCACCTGGACAACTGAGAGTCTACACAGATACATGACACAGCCAACTCAGTTATAAAGACCAGAGCACACCCATTATCAATCATGATCAAAGTCAATGATCTTGAAGTTTGCCTTCACCAAAACAGGCAGACAGACACTGGAGTGATATGCCTAAAATTTTTGTGTAACACCAACATATCTGATGGCTTCTAAAGCTTTTCAGTGGCAGGCGCAAACTCAACACATCCATCAAGTCTTGATGCCATATCAGTAGTTCATATTTAGAATGCGTGAGACATCTCGAAGAAGACAAAAATACATTTAAACCATTTCTTGTGAATTGTGCAATTAAAGCAGAAAAATCCACTCTAATCCTCTCTTTCTCCACTGCAGCAATTTTTCTTCATTAAGGCAGATTTTATTTTTGAAGTTTATGACTTATCCTTACAAACAAATAATTGCAATACACCCCACTGGGAATCGCACACATTTTAATCAGTGCTAACCTCAAGCTTTGTCATGAAAATCTCATCTTGCAGCATTTCCTTCACAGATGTATGCACATTTAGTATTCATTTGCATTATTGTCTTTAGCCTACAGTGAATAAGAAATAGCACCTTTCAAAGGCAGGAGATTAACATATGCATACAACGGAATATTCATTAGTCAATACTAAGTGTATTTCTTCATGCACTGCAAGGGTGTTACTGTGTTTAGACATGCTGAGGTCAGATATGTGCAAGCAATGCTGTCAAGTCTGGTGTATGAAAACAGATTGCATATTTTGTGCAAAGAGAGATTCAAAGAGATTGAAGTATGCATGTTGTGTACACACATGACAAGCGTTTTGCATGGCTGATTACCCGGCACTATGGTGACGCAGAGATAACAGGGTATTGTTTTCACTGCTATAACTGCATCTTTGGACAAGAAGACTTAAAAACGACTGAATGGATTTCCTTCAAACATGGTGGACATATTACTTTGGTAGACATCTAGAGGACAAAGATCAAGAAAAATCTGGTAAAAAAAAAAAAAAATTGTTTTGGTACAAATTATTGGTTGAGCTAATAGAATTAATAAATGGAATAATGTTGACAGTGTTGAATGCTTGATCTCCAAAGTAAAGGTCAAACAAGGTCTGTATCTATTGGATTCTATGACATGTGACATATGTTACCCCGTAATGTGATAAGTAAGGATGATATATGGTCCAAACTATTCCTTTTTAAAACCGTGTTAACTCAACTAGTAATTTGCATTACTTTTTAACAAAATTGGAGCCACTTCAACTTTTGACCCCTGTACAAACTGACACTGACCTTTGTTACCATTCTTGCTGTTTTTACCTCATAACTCCATAGAATTCAGCCACAGATAGTCCAAACTATACCTTTTTGGAATCTTTATGATCAGGCAAATACTGTGGCATGTTCAGTATGATTGGAGCATCTTTTAATTTTGACCTTTGTGTAATTCTTCAGTTGACCCCTACCTGACCACCGATTGAAAATTCAAGTGGCCAATCGTTTTTTTTTTTTACAAAAAAAGTTTTTTGTCATAGGTCAAATATCAAAATATGGTCAGAAAACACCTTTTTTGTATATCTCAAAAAGCAAGAAGCCTCGATGGATTTTCTATACTATATTTTGAGCAGAAAAATATTTGTGATCGATAGAGATGAATGGCTTTATAATGAAGTAACAGAAGTCATATATATGATGAAGTTTTACATGGTCAAAAACAACATTACATTCAGTAGGTATATGTACTTGTACATTTATGTTGTGTGTAGAGCACACAAAGTATGCAACAACCCTTTCATTTTTAGCTAGATAATGGGTTTTTCCAATACATCATCTTGAACAAAACATCAAGTTTTCTATGGAACAGATGGGAAATATTTTGAGACTTATCCGGAATACCAACAAAGATCAACTAACTCTTCCTGTAGTCAAGAACCAGCTATCCACAATCTTCATTTCTTCAGAAAATGACCTCAAGTTCAAATTAAAATACATTGAGAGTAGCGTTCCAAGGGTATAGCACACTACTGGAAAGCAATGGATTGAGAGCAAGTTATCAACCCAATTTAAGTTGTATCAGTTGACTCACTTGTGGTCATGAGCTTTGGGTTTGTCAAAAATTAATTATTCATAAGCACCTGCAGGTGGAATTACTTACTTTTCTTGTATGGTGGCTTGACTCCCCTTTAGGAACAGATTGAGATGTTCAAACATGCATAAGGAGCTCCAAGAGGACGGTGTATTTTATAATATGTTTGCTCAGCCTTAATTGCAAAAGAAAACTCAATTTGCAGATGTTACATAATGTAACCGTGTCCAAGAAAAACCCATCAGTCGTAGGATAACTCCACCCCCAGCTGTTAGAGCACATGTGTGAGCCTTCACACACATTTGCAGAGATCCACACTGCTGAAAGTACGGTCCCTGGTGTATCATTGATGCCGTGAGGTTACCCATCCGTGCCTAATGCCATCAGTGTACGGTAGAAGGAGCTGATAGCATTTTGTCCTATACTCTGTTGGCCGCCACTCTCTCAGTGTGCAGACCAGTGACCCGTCTGTTTTGCCTTCACCTGGAAACAGAAGGGACAGTGTCTGATGTGACATCACTCAGCCTTTGCCAAATATCCAGAAATCCCAAAGCAACTCACAAACCATCAAAGTAAAATGTTAAGTGTAAAGTGTTATCAGGTTTCAAAAAAGGCATTTTAGATTTAGAAGCATTGTTTTTCTAACTAACTTTCTAAAATTAAATGAGAAGCATATTAGATTTATACAGGAATAACCTGTTTTAGAACATTTTCCACCATCTTGGTTTATTATGTTCAAGCAGACAGCAAGCTGACGTCACACTGCCTTTCTTAACTCTGATTGGCTGCGACTGTGTCCTTCCCAGCATCCTCATACAGATCAGGGGAAACCCCATGTGATCTGTGATGTCACTACCAAATGTATATCATGGCATCTGATTGCTTGAATTTCAACCCATCAGGGGTCAAAATTCTAAATTGTTTCAAGAGAGCTAAAATTTTTTTAATCATACTGGCAATAATGTTCTGAAATGCTAAAGCATAATGTTATAATAGTGTCAAATAAAAAAATATTGACAAATCTTAAAAAAAAAAAAAAAAAGGCTGCACACCTTTAATAATACCTATCTGATATATATTACTTGCAGAAAGAAATTGTTAAGTTTTTGACTGAGTGGAAGAAATATAACATTTTCGAATACACATGTAACCCGGTAAAGAATTGGGTTGCTAACTTAATTTTTTCTGTGGTATTCATTTTATTTCTTCAATTGTATTTAAGTTGATGTCTCATCATTGCTTTAACTTGTCCACTGACTTAATTGTTCAGACTTTATCCAATTGGTTAATTAAGCTGTCAATCACAGTCACCCCACTATTGCAGTTACTCCACACTAAATAAAATGAACTGCTGTCTAAATGAGACAAAGTGATGAAACAATTTGCATAGATATTTTTAAGTTATTTCAACTTAACTGGAGAAGTTGTGTGGCATTAACTCAGTTGACAGTTGAATTAACCAAGTTGAAATAACTTAAAAATAATCACACACAGACAGCTTGTGTGCAAAATTTACTGCAGCTATGTGGACAAATTCATGTCATGCGTGTGTAATAGCATTTGAAGCGCTTTCCAATTTCTTTCCCCCCGATTATTTTTGAACATTGGTTCATGTATCGGTGCTTGCAACTCTGACTTTAATAACATGTATAAAACTCAATGCAATATGCATTAACCCTCTGGGGTCTGAGGGCATTTTTTGGACACTTCCCTCACCTGGCATAAATGTTTTATTATTGCTGTAAACAGCTCTCCTTGCATCCCACAATCAAGTTTTATGTCTCTATTTTTCAGGACAGCCTGTTCTTTCATATGTAAAGTGTAATTAAGGTTTACAATCAGAAATAAGAAAGGAAAAAAATAACGCGGAAATAATTTTCCACAAAAATTTATTCAAAACAACTGTTTTGACACTTTATAACGGAAATTTGAGGTCTTGTGTGAAAGACTGGACAAGAAAAAATTTCAAACAATACACACAAATGCACATTTTGAACAATATATAAAAAAATGGTCCATCCGTTTTGTTTGTCTTCAACTCAAAGAAATTTCTGTCTGCTATTACACAAAGGTCACATCACAAATTTCTATTTCTACTGTGTTTTGGAGTCTTTTGTCTGACTCTGCAAGCAGCTTTCATTTCACACTTTGGCTCCTACAGTCTGAGGAACGGCCCCTCTCCCTCACCTCATTGATATGGTAAACAGTGCTTTATGCCAAAGGGAGAGAGCCAATAAAACCCAGTAAAATTCAAATGCAAACTAGTGGAGCAATCCTGATAATTACACACTCTTTGTTTGAGCACGTGAGATTGTGATACGAGGATCTCCGTCTGCTTTCACTTTCACTGTGCGTAATGGCACAGGGCGCATTGAAAGACTTAGGGGGCTATTCAGACGGGCAAACTAGTAAGATATCACTTCTGAAAATGATCTTTGGTTTATCACGTGAGGTAAATCTGTCCTACGATTGGATTTTGTAAAACCATGTGACGGTGAAACAATTCCGACTGGACACTCACATTCCACACGTCATCACACAGCTCCTGTGAGGAGTACAAAGATGGCCAACGGTGGATCGAAAGTCTGCGGAGTTAA
The DNA here is from genome assembly GCF_902500255.1 of Thalassophryne amazonica. NCBI lineage: Eukaryota > Metazoa > Chordata > Actinopteri > Batrachoidiformes > Batrachoididae > Thalassophryne > Thalassophryne amazonica. Next base: position 11,577,005 of record NC_047125.1, on the reverse strand, counting down.
CTTTTCAGCAAAAAAAGGTAATTTTCTATCTCATATCATTAAAAAGTCATTTATAATTTAGTAAAGCTTGGTCCCAGCCATCAATATATGACGGCATCAGCCCCAGAGGGTTAACATGTAATAAATTAAATGTACGGGATTTTAGAAAAATTTTGAACAATGCAATGGAGTCTTATCTTATGAACAGTTTTCATGCAGTTACTCCATATATGCTGCAACACAGCATTCATTTCTCTGACACCGAGCCAAAACACATTCATATCATATCAATGAGCCATGCATGGCCAGTTTTAGACATGGAAAAGGATGAAATTATTGAAATCACTTGATAATTCATCACATCAATTTTAATTACTCCATTTTCCTGTTTGTGTGCATTTATATCACCTCTAATTTTATTATAAAATTGTTGTTACTTCTACTCATGATAATTGTAAGCACTTAGACTAATTTCCACATATTTTAGGTTGTAAAATATGCAAGAGGTCACCAGGATTTATATTTCTGAAAAATATTGAAAATGCTGAAGTGACTTGTTTAAAACAAGTTCAACTCACACTAATATAATATGGTTTGCACATACACATTTTGCAGATCTTTAATTAATTTAAATTCCACACATTGCATGTGGTATTGAAGCATTTCATTTGCTGAAATGTGATTAAATGTGTTTGGACAAGAAAATGGTGAACAAAGATATGGAAATAATGTCTTAGGAGACTAGAAAATTAAATTTTAATGAAGCTATGCAGATGGACTCACGCTTGTAGCCTTTACAGTTTTACAAAATAATTGACCCCTTGGTCATATTAGCTAAAAGAGACAGAGGCAAAGCGACCAGCTGCCATTCATTCTCAGTGAGACAAAAAACAAGTGGTCGCTATGCTGTCAGCTAAGGCGGAGCCAAAAGAGTTGGAAAGGGTATTTTAAGTAGATGCTGAGTAATGCAACATGGCTATTGTCAATCCAAGTGAAGGCAGCGTAGCGATTGTGTGACATACTGTACGTTGGTTGGTTGCTCGACCAAAACAATCCAAGATGGCAGAATACATCCAGAAGTAGCCATATGGCCCCTATTCCACAGCACACTGTTGCTACAATTGCCCACAATCCTAACAAGTGCATTTTTAGGCACTTTTCTTGTAATTTTTCAAAAGCAAATTCCTCTTTTTTTTTCCCCTATTCTCTCTGCTTGTCTTTCCGCCACTTCTCAACATCATTTTTCTTATCTTTCTGCTCTCCTCTCCTGACTACAATACCACAGTGGCCTGACTTGTCAGCGTTGTCACCTGTAACTCTCAGTCTAAAAGCGCTCATCTGGCTACACACAGTGACAAGATGATTATCCTTTTCATCGAAACTGAGGTCTTAACATGAGCTAGCTGATCCCTCAGCTCCAAAAAAAACTGCACGGAGAGAGAAACAGTGAAAAACACAGAAAAAAAAATGGAGATTCTGAGAGTACACTATTGCCAATATGCTGGAAGACTAGACTAAGAACAAATAATTATTTTCATTATTGGCAAATCTGTCAGAAATCCACAACCAAAATTTAATATTTTGTGCCGACTTAAAATGCAGAAAAGCAGCTGGAAGGAGAAGACTTTCATAGTTTGATTTTGAATTTTAAGTGAACAGGACACTCAACACTTGAATTATTTATTAAAAATGGACAACGGCATACAAGCAACTCCACAAGGACCAGACCACCAGGACCCTGTGATTAGCATCAAGGCTTCATAAGTTGCATGCAAATAGAAGTCCTGTTTTACATATCCTGCTGTGCCAACATTTAAACTAATTCAGGGTTCACCCAACAAATTCACAGCAGAGCGCTGTGCCCAACTAGGAATTGTGGCCACCCTTGTGTTACAGTATGCATAGACTGGTCAACCCGTCTTTTCTACAAACTAAACTAGAAGTGGATGGGTAGTTTTCTGCAACAATGAAGTTTAATAGAGTTCTCTGATTAGCCAATGCCATAGCAATCATCCATCCATCCATCCATTTTCTTCCGCTTTATCCGGAGTAGGGTCGCGGGGGCAGCAGCTCAAGCAAAGCCGCCCAGACCTCCCGATCCACACACACCTCCCCCAGCTCCTCCAGGGGAACCCCAAGGCGTTCCCAAGCCAGCCGAGAGATGTAGTCCCTCCAGTGTGTCCTGGGTCTTCCCCGGGGCCTCCTCCCAATGGGACGTGCCCGGAACACCTCTCCAGCGAGACGTCCAGGGGGCATCCGGAAAAGATGCCCGAGCCACCTCAACTGACTTCTTTCGATGTGGAGGAGCAGCGGCTCGACTCCGAGCTCCTCCCGAGTGACCGAGCTCCTCACCCTATCTCTAAGGGAGTGCCCAGCCACCATGCGGAGGAAACTCATCTCGGCCGCTTGTACTCGCGATCTCGTTCTTTTGGTCATGAGCCAAATCTCATGACCCTAGGTGAGGATCAGAATGTAGATCAATCGGTAAATTGAGATCTTTGCCCCCCTACTCAGCTTTCTCTTCACCACGACAGTCCGATACAGCGACCACATCACTGCAGATGCTGCACCGATCCGTCTATCGATCTCACGCTCCATCCGTCCCTCACTCGTGAACAAGACCCCGAGATACTTAAACTCCTCCACTTGAGGCAATCAATCAGAGTCTATTTTATTCACATAGATCATCAACAGTTTGCATTAGTCCAGCTAGCTACTGACACAGTGATAGAAGTCAGCATCTGTTATCAATTACACAGCTAGTATTGGTATTACATAATGTGTTCATAGCCACTAACCCCAACTTTAATGATCACAAACACTGAATCCTAAACCAAATGTAACTCTAACCAAAACCCAAAATCCAAGTCCTTTTTTGATTGAGTTTTGCATCAAAGTTCACCATATTTTAATGAGTTTGTTTTTCTTATACGGATATATTGAATAAATGCTAGATGACAGCATTTACTGTGTTGTGAGTTATTGCTAACACAAGGTGGCTGGGAAGGACCATCCCAATCACATAAAACAAAGGGTGTGGATGTGATGAATCCAGAATCCATATCTACACTACTAGTCCAAATTTGAACATACTTTCCCATTTAGTTGAATGGAAAAGCATCATATTTGGTGACAATTTCTTATGTTTCTGCTGCACATATTCTTTTAATTTTATTGCCTGTTTTTATTTTAATATAGCTACCACTGGTCAAGACAGTTAATTCAACTGGCTGCCAAATGTGATTTTTGCATTGTTTTATTGAACCCCCCCCCCCCCCCCCCAAAAAAAAATCATCACTTAGAAAATTGTCATAGTGAAGGCAGCAGATGTTGCACAAAAATGTACTTTTTTGCATTAATGCTGCCATCACAGAAATAAAAATTACCTAATGGTATGGAGTAACAACATCATACCACGACACGCCCTGGCTTTAAGACTTGTTGATAACAGCTCAAAGATTCTGGACAAGGTTCACATCAGGATTCATTTTTGCACAGTAAGGTTTTAAGTGTCATTCATGAAACTCCATATTGTAGTGCTTGAAAAGTAATACTTTGCCCATCTTGTTATATCAGTTATTGATGAATGACCATTTTTAATGCAGTGCTGTTTAAGGTATCAGCGATCACTGGTGTTCCGCTTGGCCTTGCACTCTTGCCCTTTACACACTGAAATTGCTCCAGATTTTTCCAATATTTAAAAGCTCAGACACATCATTTGTGCATGAACTAATCAAATGTTTTTTTTTATTTGTCTTACAGCGGAGGTCTACATCAGCCATAGATGGCAGAACCTGTGCAGTGCTTCACACAATGCACAACTCCTGTTTATGCTTTGCTGAGGGGATACAGCCACATACTAATGTGCGTGCGTGTGTGTGTGTGTGTGTGTGCGCTATGGGCACCCAGAAAGTACGCATCAATTCAAAGTGGCGAATGTGCAGAAGTTGTGCAAACCTGTGGAGGTCCACTGAGCACACCATGACAGGCAAAGTGTCTTGATGTTGACATGTTTTCTTCAAAGCTGTGTGTTGTCCTCCCATCCTCTCTTTTGTTTGTCTTGCTCTGAGGATTGGGACCATCATTAGCTGGGATTTCATCAGTGTCACTAGATTTTTTTTTTGTTGGCTACCATCTGCTTCACTCAGTTACAGTAGGGATTAATGGTCGGGGTAAGACTTGACAAATCCTTCCCTTGATACCCATTAGTGTTAATCTACAACATTCTCCCAAGCCTCACCCATCACCTCACCTCCCCTCAATCCCATAAGTGCATTTGTTCATACAGATGCATTTCACTGAATGTTTTGGTTCCTTCCTTCCTGGGTTTGCTGGTTGGGAACACCAATAGCGGACTGGTCACATGGTGGCTCATGAGCGATGGAGGTAGGATATGGAGAAGCTCATTTGGATTGCGATTTCCTTGTCTACTTAACTTCAGAGAGCTGTGACAAATGCTGCTTCTATAAATTATGTAGTTGTGCCCCTTGTCCATTAAGGGTGTAACGTTACTTGTATTTGTATTGAGCCATGTCGGTAGGGGAAGTGTCGCGTTCGGTACCGGGTTGTGTACGGGTGAGTTCGCGTTGCACGTTACATTCAGTGTTGCCAACTTGCTCGCTAAATCTGGCGACTTACCAAACCCTTTCTCAAAAGTGACTAGCGACAAATCTAGCTACTTTTCCTGGCATTACCGGGGACTTTTCTGATGTTTGGCGACTGAAAGTGAACGTCTGTTGTCATCGAGCGGCAGCGGGTCTCCCCTTCCTCCACTGCCTGCAGCAGCCCGTAAAGCGCTTAGCGGAGGGATATCTACAATCCTCCTCACTCAGACTCGCTCAGGCTACTGACCTCGTTTGCTGCCCTGCATGTTGATTTAACACAAGATGTCCTTCCTAATGCAACACCACATTACATGGAGAAATGTTGTAGGGGGTTGAACCGGGAACCTTCCAAACCGAAACCAAGTACACTAACCGCTTGTCCACCACATACATTAAATAAAAACATAAAAAGAAAACTGGCAAACTATGTAACACAGACAGGTAGCATGACCAGGAATCAACCCAAATCTAGATGTTGGTGACCCAACTTACAAGGGGTGATTGAAAAAATTTTAACCCAACATAGAACAAGTAGTACATTGTTTTCCAGCCGTTGCATTCTGGGAAACTAACATTTTGGGAGAATGCATGAGGTGCAAAGTTTAGAAAATATTGGTTGTAAAAGATGGAGAACCATGACCTATTTTTCCTGTGTCATGGCTCAAAACTTCTCAATCAGGCCTCCTATATCCCCTGAGCTGCCTAGTCTAAGGAAAAAACAAGTTATTTGCAGTTTTATTGACTTTATGCAAAGAACTGCCACATTAACCAGATATTTCTGGTGACTCTAATAATTTGAAATTAATAGCATACACAGCTGTGAAAATGCAATTCCTGTTGGTAATGAATACACTTGTACATACGCTGTAATATCTGTTGGCAAAGTTGCTGTAATAGATCTGGGGCCTGTAGCAGTTGACACTGAACTCAATAGTGCACTTTAGACATAATGATAATTAAAAGAAACATTGATCTCCTTACCATTGCGGAGACTCTCCCTTTTGAGAACTAGTTCGTATTTCCTGGAGGATTTATTTATCACCCACATTGCCACTGGGGTGCAATCATTCACAGTGTAAAGAGGAGATGTGGCTCCAGAAACAAGTAAAGAGAACAGGGAAAATGCTGCTCTTTGTGCTCCAGCATTAGTATACAGATGGATGGGCCATTAGTGGACACGGGAGCATGGTTCAAGTGCTGTTATTAACACAACTGACAGACTGTGCATCTCAAACTGTGTATGAGGTCTAATTTTCTTCATGAAACATGTAGTCTACTAACACAATTTTATATTTACACTACTACTACCTTGTACAAGAGTGTACTGTATGGTTCTGTGATGTGGTGGTTGTGGGATGCCCCAATACCTTAACTGACCACTGTACAATATCCAACCCTAATACCCAACGTAATAGGTGAAACAGACAAGGTTTTTCAGTATTTCAGGCAACAAACTCGAGGCTCAACATAAATTGTACCAGTTAATATAATTTCTAACACAAAAATATTATGATGTTCATATTTTTTTTTAAAAATGATATGGAATTTATCACATATGACATCATTTAACATACTCTTGCTGTGGCCTGCAGGTGATTGATAGATAATCTGGCGCAAACCTCAATTCCGTTAGTGTCAAAAGTTTAAATCCTCAATTAATTTAAAATACAACTCATGTTTTGGATGTACATGTTGGATTGATTAATTGATAAGAAATTAACAACACTACCAACACATAAGTGTCATACAGTTTCCAAATATTTACCTGGTACAATAAACACAAAATTCATCGCAATGTCATGCATTACAGGTTAAACAGCAGGCTATCAATAAGTTAGGAATGTGACTACTTCACTGGGATAAATCCCAACACTTTACGACAAACGAAGCAGGTTTGTTAGCGTACAAAAGGTGGGACTTAGTTCAGTTACAAACACATAAAAGTAAAATATGACTGAACCTTAACCCTCTACCTGATTCCAAAGCAATTTCTTAGATTGGTATGTTTTGCAGGGTTATTTCACCAATAACTCTTATCTGTTCTGCAGTGTTGACACCTTCGGCAGAACTGTGGCCATCCATGATCAGTCTCTGTAATGATATTTTATGGCCAGTTTTAGAGCCGCAACTGCAATTATTTTTATTTTCGATTTGCCGAATTCCTGTTTGGCCCGTAAAATAACAACAAAAGAACACACTGAAAATCTTCATGTTGTGGCCAAAACGTGACATTTGTGGATGTCATCTTGGATTATGGGAAAGCTGTCATGGAAGTAAATAAATTAAAAAAAAAAAAAAAAAAATCCAAAAGATATTTACATTTAAGAAGCTGAAATTGTACAATTTGGGCAGTTAAAAACAAAATTATCATTTGATGAGCAAAATAGTTGCCAATTTCACTGTCAATATTATTGGTATTTTCATCATCATCATCATTATTATTATTATTATTATACCACTGGCGTCCAGTCCAGGGTGTACCCCTCCTCATGCCCTATGACTGCTGGTATAGGCTCCAGCCCCCCTCCTCTGTAACCTTAAATGGAACAAGCAGGATAGAAAATTAATGAATGAATTATATCACCGATGTCTCCATGCTTGCTCGGGGGGCTCGAAAGGTTATACCTCAATTACCTTTGTGAAGTGCCTTGGGGTGACTTATGTTATGATTTGGTGCTGTAAGTTTTTAATGAATTGATAGTGGGTTACTTTACTAATTGTGAAAAACATAGCACCCAAATCTTAGGCTCAATCCAAATATTCATACTGGCTTACTACATCACAATCTTCAGGGTAGCCATTTGGCAATGTCATTATCAAACAGTACCAGAATGCTCTACTACCTCCATATAGTGCACATGTGTACCCCACCCTATCTCCTGAGCTAAAGGAAGTCTCATACACAAAGAACTTTCTGGGGAAATTCAAACAAGTCGACACACAGTACATGAAGAGTAGGACCCCATGAATTTATGTATGTATTAAGTATTGCGGACCATTTAAAAGGTTTACCATTGCCAAATGGAAATATTACATGGCTATGGTCATCTGGAAACATCAGAGTCAAAGGACAGGTAAGGCATTGGCGGTAGGTATTAGTTTTCTATCCAACACTAGTAAATATTAACAATAGTTTTCAAGGTCAATTTTCAACTTCATAACTTTGTTTCTATCTACTGCACAAATTGTATTTAGCATTTTTTGTATGACTTAATATTTTGAGCGCAGTAGATTTTCCATGTCAAGAACAAGGTGGGTTCCTCGTTTCCATTTCCGCTGTGAAAACTGGAAGACTAACATTTGAAGTGATAATTTATAAATGGGCAACTCCAACATCTCACTTTGCTTGTAGAACATCAGAAAACCTGACAACTACGCTGGTGTACATGCTATAAGGTAATGGATACGTATTAAAATTAAGTCCCAGCAGCGCTGAGTACACGCTAATCCTTGACAAAACATCACTATAAACTAGCATAGTGTTCTTGCTATCTTTAGTGCTACTTTTATCCAAGTTATTTTTAACAATGCTAACCTTTTGTTATCGGGCTTATCTATCTAATTCTCAGTCAGTGGCTTCCGGAATACCATATTCCTTCTACCGCTAAGCTCTAATTATGCCAGTTATACTTCAGACTCCCCGTCGTTGACCCTTCAGGGGGCACATCCTCATTTTGGCCAGTGACTACCAAAGCTGAGCTTCAAGAACAAATTACCTCTCATCATACAGCACCCAGTGCTTAGCTAGGTCAAAATGACTTAGGTCAGAACCTGTAGGAAAGCTTTGGGAAATGGTCCATCATTCTACAGTGTATTTTGGACAAAAGCAGAAATTGTATTGCTATTCCTGGAACGAGTTGCCATGTAACAGTGTTTAATGTCAGAAGAAGAATCAAAGACCTTTAATCTGACATGATTATTAGCTGTTTATGAGCTAAAGAGTCATATTGATGCTAACAGTGACACAGCAGTTTTTCATTCCACTCCAGATGCCTTTTGTTGGGTGACAGCTGCATTTGTGGATGATCTATTTAACTAATAAAACAGCATTCAAATGCATCTGTTCAGAGGATGCAGTTGTGTTCCAAACATTTACATTGTGAGATTCTGACATTTTCACAGAAAGTGAAATCAGGCAGTGGAAAAATAGCTGCTTAGCATTCACTGAACAACCCAACTAAGACAGATGTAAGTGATAATAGATGGCAATTTAAATCATATATTCAAGTCCATGCATTTGTCTTGTTTTAAAGGATTTTCTAAGAAAAAAAGATGTGAAATTTCAGCTGTAATCCTTGAAAGGGCACAAGGAAGAGTCAAGCCTATTGTCTGTTCTAGCCCTCAATAAAGCCACACACACACACACATTTACTCCCCCCAAAAAACGCCACAACAGTCCCGAGTGTAAACATGACCAAGTTGCGCCAAAAACGCCACAACAGTCCCGAGTGTAAACATGACCAAGTTGCGCCAAAAACGCCACAACAGTCCCGAGTGTAAACATGACCAAGTTGCGCCAAAAACGCCACAACAGTCCCGAGTGTAAACATGACCAAGTTGCGCCAAAAACGCCACAACAGTCCCGAGTGTAAACATGACCAAGTTGCGCCAAAAACGCCACAACAGTCCCGAGTGTAAACATGACCAAGTTGCGCCAAAAACGCCACAACAGTCCCGAGTGTAAACATGACCAAGTTGCACCAAAAACGCCACAACAGTCCCAAATGTGAACATGACCAAGTTGCGCCAAAAACGCCACAACAGTCCCAAATGTGAACATGACCAAGTTGCGCCAAAAACGCCACAACAGTCCCAAATGTGAACATGACCAAGTTGCGCCAAAAACGCCACAACAGTCCCAAATGTGAACATGACCAAGTTGCGCCAAAAACGCCACAACAGTCCCAAATGTGAACATGACCAAGTTGCGCCAAAAACGCCACAACAGTCCCAAATGTGAACATGACCAAGTTGCACCAAAAACACTACAACAGTCCCGATTGTGAACATGACCAAGTTGCACCAAAAACACTACAACAGTCCCGATTGTGAACGTGACCAAGTTGCACCAAAAACAGTACAACAGTCCCAAATGTGAACATGACCAAGTTGCACCAAAAACACTACAACAGTCCCAAATGTGAACATGACCAAGTTGCGCCAAAAATGCCACAACAGTCCCAAATGTGAACATGACCAAGTTGCACCAAAAACGCCACAACAGTCCCAAATGGGAACATGACCAAGTTGCACCAATAACGCCACAACAGTCTCCAATGTGAACGTGACCAAGTTACACCAAAAACACTACAACAGTCTCCAATGTGAACGTGACCAAGTTACACCAAAAATGCCACAACAGTTTCTAATGTGAACATGACCCAGGTACACCTAAAATTCCACAGGGCAACAGAAAACACAATTGCAAAAAACACAGTGAAGCTCACCGACCAAGAAGACTGCAGAAAAAATGAACAAAAAGCTGAGCCAAAAGTACTGAGGACAACGAGGGGTTAACACAGGGAGCAGGTACTTACACATGGAGAAAACACAAGTTGGCATAAACAATGAACCAGTGCTGACCGACAAACAGGAAGTGCTTAACAAACACAGGTGGAACTGACAACAGGTGCATGACAAATAAGGGGGCGGAGCTCAGGCTTCATGTGAAAGGAACATGAACTGAACAGAAAATAAACACTAACAATAAATAAAACAGAACAGCAATGTGAAAACTCAAACATGTGAACCGAATACAGAAAAAAAAAAAAAAAAAAAATCACACAACCGTGAGACAATGAAAACACAAAGATGTGACAAACCCAGAAACCCCGGTCAGGCGGGTCACTGGGTGGAACCACAACAGTAACACAAAAAACTCCAAGCTGTCATTGATATTAAAGGGGGCAATACATGGTATTAAAAACTGGGGTCTGTAATTAACCTTGAGTGAAAAAAAGGTTTTGTGTTATCATTCATATTCTCTGAAAAATGGCCCCTAAAAAAGAATTTGATAACTATAACTGACAGCTAATGAAAATTAAAAGAAATAAACATTTGAAATATATCAATCTGTGTGTAATGAATGAATATAATATACAAGTTTCATTTTTTTGAATGGTATTACTGAAATAAATCAACTTTTTCATGATATTCTAATTATATAACCATCACCTGTATATATCCAAGTCATAGTCCCACCATGTTAGAGCCATTTAGGTTTCTTGGTTATTGTGACATACAAAATGGGAAAAAAAAGGTGTGGGGGGGTTGGACCACATTTTTTTATTATGACCTTTGATCAAACCGCTCAAAATTCTAATCACATCTCTACATCTGTCTATCTAAGTAATATACCCATACAGGCTTGTTGATTGTTGACATATCCAAAAGAAGGAATTTTTGGGATACATTTCCTTTGAATTATAATACAGAGGTTGATCAAATAGAGACACTTCATAAAAAAATATAAAAAAAATAAAAAAGGTCGAAGTGATAAATGGCCAATGCAAAAGGTCTAAATTACAAGCATATTGTCATGGTTTCATTCCAACTCCATTGTCATAGCGTACAAGAAGCATTTGTTTTAATTGTTATTGTCCAAATACGTATGGACCTGTCTGTACTTTGGCTGCAATAGTGCCAACATTCAATGGCATGAAGCCATCCATGCTAAAGCTGAATGTCCACTGTAGTTACGTAGAGCAATTCTGGCTCTATATGCGCAATGCCTTGTCCCCAGTTCAAGGCCATTCCCGCCCCATTTTCCTTTCCTTGTACACCTCATGCCACTTCAAAATGTGGATCCATACGGGATTTGGTGTGGCCTCCCTGTACAAAATAAAGAACAACTGAAAGAAATTAACCAGCAGGTATTAACTAATCAAAGGGTTGGAGGGTTTGATCCCTGAATGGGGCTGAATGCTGGATCCATAGTGACCCCATGTGGTCATCAGAGAAGAATCAATAGAAAGATGAAAATTTCCTAATTGGAAAATATGGCTCTGCTCATATACAAAATAAATTCTGAATTCAAATATCCCAGATAATTATCATGAACCTTTTTACATTTTTGCAATTTGGGAAGAACCCTGTCGCAAATTGAGCTTTTTTTTAAACGGCTATTTACGACCGTATAACAGTATGAACGTCCACAAATCATTAGACACAAGGAGGTTGTTCTCATTCTCATCCAATTCCATCGTTTGCACGGTTTATTTTTCTGTAGGTAATTCGGTCGGCGAGGCTTGCCGTAGAGCCGAGGCAAATCATTAGACACATGGGGGTTGTTCTCATTCTCATCCAATTCCATTGTTTGCACGGTTTATTTTTCTGTAGGTAATTCGGTCGGCGAGGCTTGCCGTAGAGCCGAGGCAAATCATTAGACACATGGGGGTTGTTCTCATTCTCATCCAATTCCATCGTTTCCACGGTTTATTTTTCTGTAGGTAATTCGGTCGGCGAGGCTTGCCGTAGAGCCGAGGCAAATCATTAGACACATGGGGGTTGTTCTCATTCTCATCCAATTCCATCGATTGCATGGTTTATTTTTCTGTAGGTAATTCTGTCGGCGAGGTTTGCCGTAGAGCCGAGGCAAATCATTAGACACATGGGGGTTGTTCTCATTCTCATCCAATTCCATCGATTGCATGGTTTATTTTTCTGTAGGTAATTCTGTCGGCGAGGTTTGCCGTAGAGCCGAGGCAAATCATTAGACACATGGGGGTTGTTCTCATTCTCATCCAATTCCTTCGTTTGCACGGTTCATTTTTCTGTAGGTAATTCGGTCGGCGACGTTTGCCGTAGAGCCGAGGCAAATCATTAGACACATGGGGGTTGTTCTCATTCTCATCCAATTCCATCGTTTGCATGGTTTATTTTTCTGTAGGTAATTCGGTCGGCGAGGTTTGCCGTAGAGCCGAGGCAAATCATTAGACACATGGGGGTTATTCTCATTCTCATCCAATTCCATCGTTTGCACGGTTTATTTTTCTGTAGGTAATTCGGTCCGCGAGGCTTACCGTAGAGCCGAGGCAGCGTCGCTCCAACAGCGCGGAGTTCGCGAGGAGTAATCCATCAAATGTGAAAATCCATCAAATGTAAAATGGTAATTCTTTATCAGAATCCATATCAATACTTTTGTATGGTAGCTTAAATTCACCCATTTCGGTGGCGGCGCCATCGGTACACAACTTTCTCTCGCTCTCAGCTAACAGCGCTAACCGCTAGCAGCGCGCGGCCGGTGTTCTGTCGAATTGTGCGCCGTGTTGCATAAATCAACAGTTCCGCGTCCCGACAATAATGCGCATGCGTGCACAGTTCCAGGAATGATATTCGACAGGAATGACATTTCGTCAGAACACCGGTCAGGGCGCAGAGTAATAGTCCAAATGTGAAATGGTTGAATATTTTGCCAGCATCACCCCGATATTATACCGTCTGAAATCTCACACGATTAACCAATCAGATTTGGTTACAGCATCCTGGTTACAGCAGGATGAATATGTTAGTTTAAATGAGTCAACACCCCCGAGTCACACTAACTGTCAGAATGCTCGTAGCACGGGCCGGGGTGGAGGATTAGCAGCAATCTTCCATTCCATCTTATTAATTAATCCAAAACCCAGACAGAGCTTTAATTCATTTGAAAGCTTGTCTCTTAGTCTTGTCCATCCAAATTGGAAGTCCCAAAAACCAGTTTTATTTGTTATTATCTATCGTCCACCTGGTCGTTACTGTGAGTTTCTCTGTGAATTTTCAGACCTTTTGTCTGACTTAGTGCTTAGCTCAGATAAGATAATTATAGTGGGCGATTTTAACATCCACACAGATGCTGAGAATGACAGCCTCAACACTGCATTTAATCTATTATTAGACTCTATTGGCTTTGCTCAAAAAGTAAATGAGTCCACCCACCACTTTAATCATATCTTAGATCTTGTTCTGACTATGGTATGGAAATAGAAGACTTAACAGTATTCCCTGAAAACTCCCTTCTGTCTGATCATTTCTTAATAACATTTACATTTACTCTGATGGACTACCCAGCAGTGGGGAATAAGTTTCATTACACTAGAAGTCTTTCAGAAAGCGCTGTAACTAGGTTTAAGGATATGATTCCTTCTTTATGTTCTCTAATGCCATATACCAACACAGTGCAGAGTAGCTACCTAAACTCTGTAAGGGAGATAGAGTATCTCGTCAATAGTTTTACATCCTCATTGAAGACAACTTTGGATGCTGTAGCTCCTCTGAAAAAGAGAGCTTTAAATCAGAAGTGTCTGACTCCGTGGTATAACTCACAAACTCGTAGCTTAAAGCAGATAACCCGTAAGTTGGAGAGGAAATGGCGTCTCACTAATTTAGAAGATCTTCACTTAGCCTGGAAAAAGAGTCTGTTGCTCTATAAAAAAGCCCTCCGTAAAGCTAGGACATCTTTCTACTCATCACTAATTGAAGAAAATAAGAACAACCCCAGGTTTCTTTTCAGCACTGTAGCCAGGCTGACAAAGAGTCAGAGCTCTATTGAGCTGAGTATTCCATTAACTTTAACTAGTAATGACTTCATGACTTTCTTTGCTAACAAAATTTTAACTATTAGAGAAAAAATTACTCATAACCATCCCAAAGACGTATCGTTATCTTTGGCTGCTTTCAGTGATGCCGGTTTTTGGTTAGACTCTTTCTCTCCGATTGTTCTGTCTGAGTTATTCTCATTAGTTACTTCATCCAAACCATCAACATGTTTATTAGACCCCATTCCTACCAGGCTGCTCAAGGAAGCCCTACCATTATTTAATGCTTCGATCTTAAATATGATCAATCTATCTTTGTTAGTTGGCTATGTACCACAGGCTTTTAAGGTGGCAGTAATTAAACCATTACTTAAAAAGCCATCACTTGACCCAGCTATCTTAGCTAATTATAGGCCAATCTCCAACCTTCCTTTTCTCTCAAAAATTCTTGAAAGGGTAGTTGTAAAACAGCTAACTGATCATCTGCAGAGGAATGGTCTATTTGAAGAGTTTCAGTCAGGTTTTAGAATTCATCATAGTACAGAAACAGCATTAGTGAAGGTTACAAATGATCTTCTTATGGCCTCGGACAGTGGACTCATCTCTGTGCTTGTTCTGTTAGACCTCAGTGCTGCTTTTGATACTGTTGACCATAAAATTTTATTACAGAGATTAGAGCATGCCATAGGTATTAAAGGCACTGCGCTGCGGTGGTTTGAATCATATTTGTCTAATAGATTACAATTTGTTCATGTAAATGGGGAATCTTCTTCACAGACTAAAGTTAATTATGGAGTTCCACAAGGTTCTGTGCTAGGACCAATTTTATTTACTTTATACATGCTTCCCTTAGGCAGTATTATTAGACGGTATTGCTTAAATTTTCATTGTTACGCAGATGATACCCAGCTTTATCTATCCATGAAGCCAGAGGACACACACCAATTAGCTAAACTGCAGGATTGTCTTACAGACATAAAGACATGGATGACCTCTAATTTCCTGCTTTTAAACTCAGATAAAACTGAAGTTATTGTACTTGGCCCCACAAATCTTAGAAACATGGTGTCTAACCAGATCCTTACTCTGGATGGCATTACCCTGACCTCTAGTAATACTGTGAGAAATCTTGGAGTCATTTTTGATCAGGATATGTCATTCAAAGCGCATATTAAACAAATATGTAGGACTGCTTTTTTGCATTTACGCAATATCTCTAAAATCAGAAAGGTCTTGTCTCAGAGTGATGCTGAAAAACTAATTCATGCATTTATTTCCTCTAGGCTGGACTATTGTAATTCATTATTATCAGGTTGTCCTAAAAGTTCCCTAAAAAGCCTTCAGTTAATTCAAAATGCTGCAGCTAGAGTACTGACGGGGACTAGAAGGAGAGAGCATATCTCACCCATATTGGCCTCTCTTCATTGGCTTCCTGTTAATTCTAGAATAGAATTTAAAATTCTTCTTCTTACTTATAAGGTTTTGAATAATCAGGTCCCGTCTTATCTTAGGGACCTCGTAGTACCATATCACCCCAATAGAGCGCTTCGCTCTCAGACTGCAGGCTTACTTGTAGTTCCTAGGGTTTGTAAGAGTAGAATGGGAGGCAGAGCCTTCAGCTTTCAGGCTCCTCTCCTGTGGAACCAGCTCCCAATTCAGATCAGGGAGACAGACACCCTCTCTACTTTTAAGATTAGGCTTAAAACTTTCCTTTTTGCTAAAGCTTATAGTTAGGGCTGGATCAGGTGACCCTGAACCATCCCTTAGTTATGCTGCTATAGACGTAGACTGCTGGGGGGTTCCCATGATGCACTGTTTCTTTCTCTTTTTGCTCTGTATGCACCACTCTGCATTTAATCATTAGTGATTGATCTCTGCTCCCCTCCACAGCATGTCTTTTTCTTGGTTCTCTCCCTCAGCCCCAACCAGTCCCAGCAGAAATCTGCCCCTCCCTGAGCCTGGTTCTGCTGGAGGTTTCTTCCTGTTAAAAGGGAGTTTTTCCTTCCCACTGTAGCCAAGTGCTTGCTCACAGGGGGTCGTTTTGACCGTTGGGGTTTTACATAATTATTGTATGGCCTTGCCTTACAATATAAAGCGCCTTGGGGCAACTGTTTGTTGTGATTTGGCGCTATATAAAAAAATTGATTGATTGATTGATTGATTTGCAGAAATAAATGTAATTGGATAAGAATTTATGTTAATTCCCTGGAATCACCATTTTCAAGTCCTGAAACTCTATTATTTATAACATTATTGGAATCTTCTACAAGTGACGGTCTCAGTTACCTCTCTGCTGTGCTTTACCACACTTATTACAGTTTAGAAAAGTATTACCAGGGTTTTATGATGGGATTTTCAGAAGGAATAGAGCCAGTACAACATCTTGGTATTACTTGGTATGCATGGAGTGTGCAAAGCATGTCGTGTTATAAATCGGTACATGGCAGCAGGCCAGCAGTGCATTGCATTAGTTAGATGTCCTCAGTGTAATAAAATGCAGTGCAAGGAAAATAAAAAAAAAAATAGAGTCTGTGATCTTAAAACAGGGAGCTGCTGAGCAATATATCTGGGCACAGGCTCAGACCAGCTGAGAAGATCGTATCAGCAATGTGGAATTACACTGAACTAAATGAGATGACATTCACTTTGACATATAATTTCCTCTTGTTGTATGCATATTGCACAAATAAGAACGTATATTAGACTGGGAATTTGTAGCGCTACAGGGGAGGATTTATGGACTTCAGTGGTTCAGAATTATGAAAATACAAAAACATAAGCTGAATTCTTCACCTCGACATATTGTTGTCTGTACTGAACTGAAAAGGCATTATATGTGTAATATGGAATATATGTGTTCATTTTCCATTGCGTGATTTTGGGACTTGGATCTATCCATTAACTAAAGGTTAGTCTTATTAATCATGAATGTGATATTTTTCAGGGATATAAAACGCAACTGTAAGTTGCAAACTAGTAAAAAAAAAAGCTAGATATACGATGGAAAATACTCTAATATAATTGAATTTTCATAAATTTTTTTGGTATTCTGTGTTAAATCACAACATAAGTTGCACCATCGCTGTAAACAAACAAGGGTAACAGTCCATTCGCACAAAGATGTGAAGTGGCTGACACTAGCCAAGGTGCACTCCAGGGGTCCAAATTTCCTTTCTTCACAGCAAGTAGATGCAGTCCAGCAGAGGGCATTATTGTAATGGCAGAGCTCAAAGTTTGGAAGAGGTGAAATGAGTGACAAAGGTCTTAGTTTATCTTTCGCCATCAGAGGGCGGGTGCATTTGTAGCATACTGCAGAGCAGTAGTGCAGTTTGGCGGAGCTGATCGTGGATTCAAGTGACGTAGCCTCTAAAAACCCAATGCAACTCTGCGATTGCGTCACTTGCGATTGGAGAGTCATCGATACAGGTTCTCCATATTGCTTCACATTTTTTGATATTTCTACACATTTTTCAAGCCCAAGGGATCTAGAGGAGGTGGGGCACCCGGCCAAGCCTCTGACGTTGGCTAGCGGAGATAAGCGGAGGCGAACAGAGCTGTAACGGCATACTGGCGGAGGTTACATAGTATTAGCATAGATTAACTCTTGCCTGAGTTTTAGCATGAACAACAAAGATTTTAAACATGTTCAAAATATTTCTACGATCAAGATGGACATCAATGTTGCCCGACTGATGTCAACTAAGCTCCTAAGGAGTCAGAGAGACCTCGACACTAGTCTACGGTGAGTAACATTTCCCCCTCCGTCAGCAGACACCAAGTTAATCGTCACGCTCTGACGATTAACTCGTTGGCAACAGTGGGAAGGAAAGACTTCTTGGCCAACTTTTGAGGATATTTATTAGTATTATATGATATTTATTTATAAGTACAGGGCTAACAGACTGAAAAACTCCTTTGTCCCTCAGGCCATCAGGAGGAGTAACAGGAAGACAGGGGACAGGAATGAGAGTACCAGTAGTAGCCAGTAACTAGAACCTCAATTTCCCTGAGGGAGTCTTCCAAAGGGGTCAATAAAGTTAAATCTCATCTGATCTAATCTGATCTAATCTAATCTGACTTGATCTAATCTAATCTGATCCATTTATTATTTAGTTTGTCCATATTCGGTTTCCTCAGCAGCAAAAATCAATGAACACTATGTTCGTACACATGGGCGCCACCAGGGATTTTGGGCCCCATGAAAAGAAATAGTACTGGGCCACCCCCATATTATTTTGTCAGTATTATATTATACTTGCATTAGAGGTTTCTCTGGGCTCCTGTCAATCACTGGCCCCTAGAATTCTTCTCCTTATTCTCCCCTTTCTGGCATCCCTGTGCATACATTAGCCAGCACTCACTTTTTGAGTACTGTGTAAGATACAACACAATCACCTGTGGAAGTACGGCTCACTGCAAATCTCGACAAAGTCAGGCAATATGCAATATAGAGAACTATATGTGATGTTATTTATAAAACCTCAAAAATGCTTGAACTTGAATTTAGATCTCTTTTTATCATCAAATGGATAAATGGATAAATAAATGGATATGAAAAGGTCTACAAAAATATACAAGTGATTTCAAATTGGGTATATTTTCTATGACTCTGTTACTTTTTTCCTGTCAGTCAGATGCATGATTCACAAAAAAAAAAGAAAAAAAAATGTTGCTGGATCAGCATCTCTTGGAAAAAAGCTTTCACTTTCGTCCAGCTCCTGATGTACTTGGATATTGTGCAAGCTAAGCAGACTCAACATAATTCTGACTCTCAGGAGGGATCAGCGTTAATGCAGCTTAATTCAAATACACGTCATTTCATGTTTTGTGTTTTGACTCCTTCACCTGGAACATCGAACACAAACAAAAAGATATAAGGCGTTATGCAGAAAAATACACATCGGCACAGGTGATGTCTCAAGAAGACCTTTCGAAATCAGGGATTGTTTATAAGAAATAATTTGCACCCTACAAGCATTCAGTTTGCAACAAACACACAAGGCTACTATTGAATAATTAGCAGGCCATTACAGCTCTGAATAAAAGATTTCGATGTATGCAAACATTTGCTTGTTTACCTGATAATATTGTAGACACATTACACTGGCTGTGCTGTCTACTCCATAGTTATAGATTTATGCCTCATCACCATGTCATGTCTTTTAGCGTTGATTGTAATTCCCAGAAGCACTTAATTAAACCATATGCAACAACGGCCTTTTTTCTAATCATTTATCTCCGAACGGGAGCGAATCGCCCATTTTTTCCCCACCAAGTCTCCTACTGTTTCAGAGAACCGACAGGTCAACTACTCCATAAATTGCTCAGCATCTTCAAACATTTATTGGAAGTAAATCATGCTTATGAGGCACATTTTGTCTTTGCAAGGTGTTTTTATTAAATATCTGCTGGGTTTTTATTCACCCTGAGGACAGCGATTACTTTCTTATGTATTATATTAAAGACTCTACTATGTTTAGCTGCTTTAGAAGATGATTTGTGGCTGTTGTCAACATGGTTGCAATGTGCTATTCAGTTTTTGTAGTTTGACTGTGTTTAGCACAAAGTAGAATGTAAAATATTTAATAGAAAATAATAGGAGATGGAATAAAAGATCAGAGTTCAAACCGATCTGATATTACATTTCATTATGAAAACATTAGGACAAAGCAGTACAATTTACGCCTGAAATTTTATAGTTTAAACATGGGCTTTAATATAAGCATTACCAGCAACCAACCAACATACACTGTACATCACATTACCTTCACTCCGATTGGCAATCACCATGTTGCATCACTCAGCATTTGCATAACATAGACTTCTTGTCTATTTTGGACCTTCCTAGCTGGCGACATAGCAGTCACTTGCCTCTTGATGTGGTAAAATGCCCATTCTGAGTGGAAATGAATGGCAACTAGTCTGCCAACTAATAGAACCAAGGGGTGATGGGGTCCCAGCCATGGTTGACATCATTGTAAAGAATGTTAGCCAAACTATTTGTTTTTGCTTCCATTTTTCATGAGCTGAACTTAAAGATCTATAACATTTTCTATATTATTATATGACATTATTAGTATCTATATTATATATTATATTGTTATTACATTTTGGATCTTCCTAGCTGGCGACATAGCAGTCACTTGCCTCTTGTTGCTGTAAAATGCCCATTCTGACTGGAAATGAATGGCAACTGGTCTGGCAGCTAATGGAACAATGGGGTGATGGGGTCCCAGCCACGGTTGACATCATTGTAAACATTTTTCATGAGCTAAACTCAAAGATCTATAACATTTCCTATACACAAAAAACACCTATTTCTTTCAAATATTGTTCACAAATGGTAAATGGACTGCATTTATATAGCACTTTTCCATCTGCATCAGACGCTCAAAGTGCTTTACAAATAATGCCTCACATTCACCCTGATATGAGGGTGCTGCCATACAAGGCACTTAATACACACCGGGAGCAACTAGGGAATTAAAGGCTTGCCCAAGGGCCCTTAGTGATTTTCCAAATCTGTGTTAGTAAGTTATTATTATTGTATGGCCTTGCCTTACAATATAAGGCACCTTGGGGCAACTGTTTGTTGTGATTTGGCGCTATATAAATAAAATTGATTTGATTTGATTTGATTTGATTTAAGCACTTCATCTTTGCAGAGATAATTCTTCCCACCTCACAGGTGTGGCATATGAAGATGCTGATTAGACAGCATGATTATTGCACAGGTGTGCCTTAGGCTGGCCACAATAAAAGGCTACTCTGAAATGTGCAGTTTTATCACACAGGATCAATATAAAGAATGAAAAAAAATGAAATTTTATTTCATTTTTTTAATAAAGTGTAATAACTCCTATTTTGCATCACTTTTTACCAAAATTGGAGCAAGTTTAACTTTTGACCTCTGTACAAAATGAAACTGATTGTGGTCACCATTAGTATCACCATTTTTACCCCATAACTCCAGAGCATTCAGTCATAGATCATCCAAACTATACCTTTTTGGAATCGTTATGATCTGCCAAATAATGTGGTATAGTTTTCAACATGATTGGAGCCTTTTTAAATTTTGACCCCTGTGTAATTCTTTATTGACCCCTGTAGTTCATGAGAGGTCAGCTCCAGGTTGGCTCCATATTTGAAAAGAAACATTTGTTAATTTAGAATATGTTTGCCAAATTCCATACTTTTATCACAAGGCAGAACATCAAACCTTTACATAATGGAACAGGACCCAAAGCCAAAGTACAGCTGACAGTAAAAATTTAATGTACAATTTGATTCAACTTAAGTGAACTGGCTTGGTATTTATTTCTCTACCTTAATTGTTTTTACTAGTCCACTTACAACACTGCATCAGCACCTCCTGGCCTGTTTGTGTTTTACTGATAGTGCTTTCAGCATTTGATCCATCATGCTGCAGGTGAGTACAGTGCCAGGAAAGCCCTGCCTAACCTTTCCATTAAAAGACTTAGGAACTTCGGAATGATTGCACCCATTTAAACCGCAGACATCCTGTGATTGATTAAATCTGAGCAACTGATATCAACACACTTTGATCGTTTGTGATGTGCAGATGGACTTTAGTTGTTAATTGCATATTGATGGGACTTCTCTGCAAGATCTGTCTTTCTTACTTGACTGAGATGCAGTTTTCCCATCATACATTTCAAATGGATAATTAGAGATGAACAGAAAGTCTGCAATAGTTACTTCAATATGATGAAGTGAATTTTATATATTTTCCAGAGTAAAAGTCATCCGATAAGTTGGCAGAAGGCCCTGTGGGTATGTTTGCATTCAGTATCCTTTGCGGTCCCCTCGAGTTGCAGCTATTTTGTGCTTCAGCTATAATTAAATCTTTCTCTGCATTGTATCTGAATCCTACGACAGCGTTTTAGGGCCACATAGAATTTTTTTTTTAGACTTTGAGAATAAAGTCGTAATATTAGGAGAATAAAGTTGTAATATTACAAGAATAAATTCGTAATTTTACGAGAACAAATTCGTAATTTTACGAGAATAAAGTCGTAATATTAGGAGAAAAAAGTCATAATATTACAAGAATAAATTCGTAATTTTACGAGAACAAATTCGTAATTTTACGAGAATAAAGTTGTAATATTAGGAGAATAAAGTCATAATATAATATTACAACTTTATTCTGGTAATATTACGACTTTTTTCTCATAAAATTACGACTTTTTTCTCATAATATTACAACTTTATTCTCATAATATTACGACTTTATTCTCGAAGTCCCCCCCAAAAAAAAAAGAAATTCAATGTGGCCCTAAAACTCTATCATAGAATCCTGGTGGTCCTGGCTGGTCTCATTTTTCTGTTGACATCATCACAAAAACTTCACAACAGTCCACATAAAAAAAAAAAAAAAAAAAAAAAATCAACCTTGTCCAACTGATATTGACGTAGCTCCTGTGGAGTCAGTCTGACTTCGGTGTTCATTGATGTTAGTCATTTACCCTCTCCGTTGGCAAATGCTGGGCTATAATCATCAGACTGTGAATGCACCATTAGAGGTGACTAGGTGTTTTGGTGGCTTCCCAAACTAATCTTCCAGTATGGGTATTACATTTTGAGAAGTGCCTGCTTGACAAAGATTTACCATACACTACCGGACTGTTTGCAGTTCTTAATAACTGATTTAAATGAATCCCATGATATATTTAAAGGCTTGGAAATGTTCATGTATCCATCCCCTGAATTGTCTCAAGAAAACTGGCTGTAGAAGTGATCATGTATTCATCATACGAGTACTAGGTATAAATTGCCCCTCTACCAATATGTTTTTGTATGCATTGCAGGCCTTAAATGCATAAATGGATATATTAACAAATTAATAAACTGACTATGCAAACATGAAATATCTTGGGTTCATACTATCGCCAATAAAACATAAGTCAATATCAGGATCTCTGCCGGTTTTCGTTTGTTTTTATAACGTTCCGTATCGTTACAACTTTTTTTCTGATTTGGGGTTCTACAAACATCCTCATGACTGAAAAAAGATCTCCCTGATCACAATTTGTTCCTACCACAAACATCCAGTCCGGCACCATCTAAGACTCTGTAGACCCTGCTGACAATACCTACCCCTGAGCACACCTAAGCCATATATCTGAAAATATCAGTCCCAAAATGGACTTGTCATGGCTGTCAGTGAAAACAAAACAGATAGGCTTTGGGAAAATAGTGCTGCTCTGTTTTATGTTTGGGTTTTTTTTCCTTGTGTGTGGACCTTTGAGTGATTTTGGGGGGCTTCATGCGGATAAACCTTCCACCTAAAATATACCTTGGCCCGTCTGCTGTTTTCTAATCATCTCCGTTATCTACAAAAAAGGAGTGTTGGGGCTTTTGCGTGTGTGCGCGTGTGTGTATGGGGGGAGTTATGTATGTAGAGTGTGGCAGCCATCCTTTTACATTTACTCCTTCGCTCTCCTGGCCATTTCACCATCATTTGTGAAATCAGCTGTAGCAGCGGGAGGAGAGTTTGCACAAAATGTGCTTCCCGGAGTGTCTGTTTCATGCCAAGAGGCGAGGAGACGGTGGCAGCAAGTGAGGGGAATAAGTGAGAGAGGGAAAGGTAATGAATAGAACAGTTGGAAAGCTAGCTGGAGATGGTCCCTGAACATTTGTCACTCCAATAGGAGTTGTCTCTGTTGTGAGATTGGATTTTGGTTTATTGTTGTTTTGCAAAAAAAGGGCGGACGTCCCTCTGCTTGAACGCCAGCAGAGCTTCGCGTCAAAGTGGCTCGGCACAGTGTTTTTGATGTGAAAAGTAGCCGGATTCCTGCCTGCCACTGTATCCTGTGGGATTCTGACAATAATGTGTGATTTTTGCCCTTTGCGTACCTCATGTAGGAGCAAAGAATGAAGGCAGTTGTAGTCCTGGAGGCAATACTGTCGGAGACTGTGGTGCAGTCATACTAACTTATTGTTCTGCTGTGGATCGAAATATGCACTTGGTCGCTGTTGGCACATCAAGTCGTGGCTTTTTGATATTTTGTGAGGCACCTAGTTTATGTAGGAACTTGCCAAAACCAAGAACAATATGGAATAAAGACAGAATTCAGTTGGTTATGTTGATTTCTTAAGCATTATGATCAGCAAACAGAATTTGTATTATGACCTGTCAAAAAAATAACATACTCAAGAAAGAAATACAACGGCCACTGTTGCACTCTTTTGAATGTTTAAGTTGTTTTGCTGAATAAATACCTTTTTTTTTTTTTGGCTGGACTGGTTCGCCGATATTCACTAATCATGTTGGAATATATTAGAGCCAGATGTACATGGATTTTTGGGGGTCTGATATTGATATTTGGAAGTTTTAAAATAATGATACTGATATACAGTGCATCCACAAAGTATTCACAGCACTTCACTCTTTTCATATTTCATTATGTTGCAGCCTTATTCAAAATTTAGTATTTTTTTCCCCAATGACAACATGGCAAAAGTTTGTTTTTGAATTTTTTTTTTTTTTTTTTTTTTTTGCAAATTCAAAAGAGAAAAAAGCCAAACCAAAAAACTGTCAGTGGGCAATGGGGTTACGGTTGTGGTTAGGGTTAAAAATTGTGCCCTAGATTTGACTGCATTTGACTGGTGACACATTTTCTGATGGTATCACAAAAAGAAAAAAAAAACTGTCAGACTGTGCAGAATAATAATCAACATACACCATCTTGGCATCACTCAGATTGTCGGTTGATGTTTTGCATCGTTCATCATTTGCATAAAGTGGACTTCTCATGTATTTTAGCCTAGCCTAGCTGACAGAACAGCAACCACTTGTATCTGGTCACTATAAAATGCCCATTCTGATTGAAATTCATTGAATGACACTTTGCCACTCTTTGTTGTAGCTAATGTGACCAAGGGGTGATGGGGTCCCAGCCATGCTTAACATGTATTGTGCCTAATGCCATCGGAGTGTCTTTCTGCTGGATAAATTATGCAATGACACCATTTTCAAAAGCCAAAATGCTATTCTGCATTATTTATTCGGGCGATATTGATATGTTTGTGAAAAACTCAAATCGCCCAATATTGTCAGCTAAGTGGTATATTGGTTGGACCTTAGAGAATCTCTCCAATGAGCTGGCCATTCTCCCGTCTGATTGCCTCAATAATTATTATTCTTCTGTATATCACTCACATAAATTAGTGTCGGTCTTTGCAGCACTTTTAAACCAGCATCTGTTTTCTCTCCTCAGTTTTTCCCTCTACCCTCAGGCTCTGACTTCCCTGCTTTCCTCTTGTCCCTTTTTTCTCTGGAGAAGCCCCTGGCTTGAAGCACTCTTGAGAAAATTTAGGGGGCAAATATACATATGAGATGCTTAGAAATGGATAATGGTGCACTTGTTCAATGTAATTGGCCCAAAAAAGCACTATAATTTGTAAGTGGAGAACCCTGACTTGTCTTGAGAAAAATGTAAATGTACAACAGAGGAGCCCCTTGGTTAATCATTTCACACAAAAAGAATACTTTAAATTCATTAGAGTTTCATCTGCATATTCACCCTTCATAACGGAAATGTTAATCCCAAGAGATACTGAATGTTTCTATCATAAAAATGGGGTTATTTCACATTTTTTTTTTCTGTTATCCACAGCGAGACACTGGATACTTCTTCATGATCCTGGTAAAATTCAAATTGGAGACTCTGTCTGAATCAAATTGCCCATATCTTCCTATGTTTTATGAAGCTGTAATATATTTTATCTTGCGAGAACAGACACACAATGATATTTGATACTAGATATTACATTGCCACCTGTGACTGGGAAAGCACAATTTCAGAATAGGCTTGATCCACATTCCTGGAAAAATGTAGATTTTATTTGATGTATTATACATTAAAATTGGTGAAATATTCATGGGTTGATTTTTTCTCATGTCTTTATTTTCAACGTAAGTGAGCATCCTTTTAGCAACACAAAACATACTGGTTGTCCAAGGTTTGAGAATGTAGGGAAGGCAGACTGAAAAAAATAATACTATATTGCTGAAGACACAAAGTTAAGACCTTCAAAACCCCTTCTACGTGTAAAGCCATATCAAGAACTATGTGACAATACCAATCACTGGAGATGACAACAATATGTCACAATAGAACAGTGAGTACTTTTTGATACCACTCAGCCAAAAATTCTCCAAAGAGTCATCAGAAAAATGACATATCCCCCTGATCCCCACTAATCAGAAATACAAAGTACCAGGGGTTGTCTTTATGATAAATTTGAAGGAAATCGGTCTAATGTTATCTAGCAAGAAAAAAGTCACATACCAGTTTTAGCCTATTTAGAGCAAATTGAGAGCAACACTAACTAAAATTGGCAACAACTGGTGAATTCCGAGAAAGCCTGTTGTGAAAAACATACAAGGTCTTGGTATAGACTTTTTAAAGCCCTACAAATGTTTAAATGTCAGGTACTAACTGTGTACCCCTTATTTCATGTATTACATGAATGCATACATATTCTATACCAGTTGAGTGATAATTGCAAACTGGTTTACAAGCTATGTATAATGTGGCAAAAACATTATGTCAGTGACAAAGTATGCAGAGTTTGGTTCATGAGGGAGGGGGAAATTGGCATAATATTAATAACATGCTAACTGATTGATAACACTTGTTTTAGAATGTTTTATTAAACCCTTTATTACAGAAGTAATACAATCACATCAAAATTACTAACATTCCAATACAGTACATGGTAGAGAAGCTTGAATCTTCGACTGGACTGGGATGCTTGACGCAAGGACGTTTCGCTTCAAATCGCAGAAGCTTCCTCAGCTAAAATTCTACCGAGAGGCAGACTGCTATTGGCTAATGACTAAACAACTGCTTTAATTAGCACTTATTGTGCTCCAGTTAGCACCCTCCTAATGACAGGGTAGCTGTCCCTCCTAACGATGGGACTGACCCCTCTCCTGATGGCATGAATGACTCATTACCATGAACAAAAGACTGAAACTACTTTGATCTGAGTACCCCATTGTAAACAGGGGACAAAGCATATCTCAGACCCCCTCTCTGGTTAAGGCTGGGTTTCAAGTGTTTCACATAGAATCCCTCTTTCACCCCTCTCTCAAACCATTTCTTCTCTCTGGCTAAGATTTTAACTTCCTTGTCCTCAGATGTGTGGTTAGTGTCTTTAAGGTGGAGAAGAACTGCAGACTGAGGTCCACTGGCGCCCTCTCTGCGGTGCTGGTATAGGCGCCACATTGTCGCATTGTCTTTTCTAAACTTATAGACAAGACTTTTGGACATTTTAATAAACTTCTTTTTGCCACATACTGGAAAGTATAGCGTTTCCATATATCCCAGAAATATGGGCCTAACAGTGTTGTTGGATATCAACATGCTTGTCACAGAATTTTCCTACGATATTTAAGTTTTCATATGTGATTATTTTATTTTTAGACTGATATTTTTGACATACTTCGTGTTTTTGCCAGGATGGTTTTTGTCTGTTTTTAACCAGGTTTTATACATGATGCATCTAAAACATCTCTAACCTGGGTTGTGATCCATCATCACTCGAAAAACCATTGGTGCATCCACTTGATGCATGAGGCTTCAACCTTCACAAATAATGGGTCAAAATCTTTTAATATAAATATTTTGGGTGCCACTGGCAGAATGAAGGTTTGAAAGTATTTTCTGCTTTTGTAGCGATCAGATACTGCCACATACCAGTTTTATTCCTGATTTGGAGTCAGTGTAAGTTTGGTCTCAGATTGGTTTGGCATTCCTGGCCAATGCCCAAACATCCCTTTGGACTTCTCAAATGTTTACCTGACTGACAATGACCATTTGTTCAGTAGTGACAAGAAGCAGTTTGCTTGTCTTTTGTGCCTTATAGAGTAACATTAATTAGTGCATCATCTTATGATTGCTAATGCAGTAAATGCATAACAAATACATAATGAAGTTGTTATACATTGAAATACATTGTAGGTTTACCTCAGCTATGATATTTTCAGTGGCCAGAATTTCAGAGAAGCTTTTTTTACTTATTTGTGCTTTGTATTATAGCATTAGCTTGGCTTCTGATTGCTAATGCAGTGTTTGTATTATCACAAAAAATATTGCTCTGAGTCTTCACTTGTCATTAAATTGTATGTTCACCTCACCTATAATCAGTAATGATCTGACTGCTTTTTCAGAAAGGAGTAATCTAATGTGTTAATCTTTCCAAATCAGTAATCAGATTAAAGTTACTTCTCCAAATCACTGTGCGTTACTATTATTTTTGTATCAAGGGTCGATCACAGCATTAAAACCGGTGTAGGTCGGGGTTCAACTGAACTGTCCACTTCACCACTTTCAGGGAGCTGAGAGCACAGAGCCGTATTCACTGTGCAGCAGGCTCAAAGTTGAAAAACAGTTGTTTCTCAAAGCGCAATGATGCTCAGAGACATTTTTACATTTTTTTTCTTTAAAACTCTGCTGCTCTGTGCGTGTCCTCATTCAAAACAGCTGATCGGCGACACTTTTTCACCCAAATGCATCTAAAGTCTCTTTCTGAGGATGACATGACATAAGAAAAGCTGATAAAACTTTCTTTTCTGTCAATCTGGTCATGTTTTCTGCATAAATAAATGTTGTCCATTCTTCTGCTCAAACACCAAGCCAGGGGCGAATCCATGTGGGAATGGGGGTGGGGAGACCCAGCTCCCCATAACACCCCTAGATTAAAGGTCCACTTTTGAAGACATTTTTTCATACTATGATGACTACCTATAATAATACTTATAATACTACTACTACTAATAATAATAATAATAATAATAATAATAATTTCAACAACAAAAGTATTTAGAAAAAATTTAAATGTTAGAAAGAATTTAATAGTAAATAGTAAAATAGTAAATAATAAACAATGTTGGTAAGAAATATTTACTGTTACAGTGCTGTCAAAATTAAATATGAGGTCAAGAACGATGTATTTTTTTTATAAAACAAGTATTTATGTTCATTAAAGTAAAAAATGAGTTATCATTTTTATGTTGAGGTGGCGGGGAGGCGGGGGGGGGGGGGGTGTCGGCAGCTCCTAAAAGTAGCTAGTAAAATAACTAATAATCTAACTTAGTTACTTTTAAAAATGATTAATCAGTAAACCACTAAGTTTTTCAAGGAGCAATCAGTAATTGGCTTACTTTTTCAAAGCCTATGATTGTCAGTTCAGTGGCAACAAGAAGCAGTTTACTCACGTTATTATTTGCTCATTAGTTTCTGCTCACTAACGTAGGGTTTGTTTTATAAATAAATAATGTGCAGATTAATTTAATTTTGCTTCTTGCTGCAAGAAGGAGTAGCACCATATTTCAAAAACAAATTTTTGCTCCTGTTTATGATGCATTTTTAGACAGATTTAGCTTATAGTCCTGAAAATATGATACAGTGTATCCACAGTTATGTCTCATGCTTATTTGTTCCACCAAGAGTTATTCATTGACAGTTTTTTGTGCGAGTTGCTCTCATACTATGTTAGTATTAAAATCTATCGAACAATACTGCTGGTTTGAGTACAAGCTTTCACGTTCAGTATAACTACTTGCATACAAATACAGAAAACACATAGAAATCCAAAAAAGAAAACAATCTGCATCAGTTCAACAACAGACCACTGCACCAAAAACATGTTGCGCTTTCCAAAAAACTCTCCAGGCAGAAACTTTTGTTTTGTTATTAGTACTTCCACTGTGTTGTGAAGCTTTGCAATGCATTTCTGTATTTGTGTGCATTAAATTGTCACATATGCTGTAATCCAAGTTTGTATTCTCGATCTTTGCAAATGTTTTTAAATTTGCAACATGTTACTCGTGTAGGAATTGCAAGGACATTTTTGTGTTTGTTTTGTCCATCATATATAATGAGGTGATTCGAGTATTAACAGTACATACGGTATTTCAGGCTTAAGTAACCCTTATGCCCGAAATACAGTATGTACTGTTAATACTCGAATTTTCTCAACCAAACATGTTCTTGCACTTTCACTCTTCTCCCTCAGTTAACTTTTCTTTCACCAGCTTTGCTTGGCCCACTGTACCAGCCTGTCCTTATGTGCTGTTTGACCACCAAGCTCTGACATCTTCCTGTCATAGACAGCATCACACTACTATCCCCGCCTAATGCCGTGCCAAACAAAAATGGACGATTCACAGCCAAAATGGGTTTGCACTCACAGTATGTATGTCCTTTCTGTCATTTTTTCCCATGTGTTACTCCTTCTGCTTGTCCTTCTGTCACTGCGTCACTTCATGTCTTGATTTCTTTCCTAATATAACTAAATCAAAGCTTCGGGTCGAAGATCGACATAGATTGATGTAAATATATTGAGTTGATTGTATGTGATACACATAGTTAAAAATTGCTTGGGCGTATGAAGGTCTTGAGATGAAGGTACTTTAAAAAGACTGACACGATTTACTAATGATAAACTATTGTGGGCTTTTAATGTTATATACATATGGGTTTATTAAAGGTATTCATGAAAATATCATTGCTAAGTAGAATATCAAGAACAGAAACTTCTGTATTCTCGACATCGATAGATTTATTGAATAATTAGTGTAATTTACAACAACACTAAATAATCATTTTGGTCTGTCAGACTTTTTCCCCAGTAAAATGATTCTGGGGAATCATTAGCATGGGTAAAACCATTCAACTCCTGCCGCCCCCCCCCCCCCCGCGCCCCCCTCCATTTTAAGCATTTTTTCTTTATTTGCCACTCACATGACTCAAAGCTCCTCACCCTGTCATTATTTATGTTCTTCAGCCTTTTTTCCATAAAATGGCTTTGGGGAGCATTAGCATGGTGAAAACCATTCAGCTTCTGCAGGGCTTTGCAAGCCAGCTCACCCCCCCCCCCCACCCCGCCATTTTAAGCATTTTTTTCTTTATTTGCCTCTCACATGACTCGAAGCTCCTCACCCTGTCATTATTTATGTTCTTCAGCCTTTTTTCTGTAAAATGGCTTTGGGGAGCATTAGCATGGTGAAAACCATTCAGCTTCTGCAGTTCTTTGCAAGCCAGCTCCCCCCCCCCCCACCCCTCTATTTTAAGCAATTTTTCTTTATTTGCTTCTCACATGATTGGAAGCGCTTCACCCTGCCATTATTTAGGTTCTTCAGACTTTCTCAGTAAAATGGCTCTGGGGAGCATTAGCATGGTGAAAACCATTCAGCTTCTGCAGTTCTTTGCAAGCCAGCTCCCACCCTGCCATTTTAAGCATTTTTTTTTTCTTTATTTGCATCTCACATGACTGGAAGCTCCTCACCCTGTCATTATTTATGTTCTTCAGCCTTTTTTCTGTAAAATGTCTCTGGGGAGCATTAGCATGGTGAAAACCATTCAGCTTCTGTGGGGCTTCGCAAGCCAGCCACCCCCCCCCCCCCCGCCCCTCCATTTTAAGCAATTTTTCTTTATTTGCTTCTCACATGATTGGAAGTGCTTCACCCTGCCATTATTTAGGTTCTTCAGACTTTTTCAGTAAAATGGCTCTGGGGAGCATTAGCATGGTGAAAACCCTTCAATATCCTCAGACACCCCCCCCTCCCCCCAACCAGGGCATTTTGCCTCACTCGATATTCAGTATTACATTTTGAAACTTGCTTTTCATGTGTCAGTGATACTCAGCGGCATAAAGGATTGACCGCAGTGAACATTTCCAACGCTATAATGTGCTAGGATGTCGATACCATCCTTTCTCACTGTGCAACAAGTACTTTTCAAATTTTTTTGAAGTTGCTGCAATACAAAAGGCATTTTTCAGACATTTTGTCCTTCACCTTTGACCAAACTACTCCAAAATCTAACGACCTCTAGATCTCTCTCTTAGTAGTATTCATACAAAGTTGATCAGTTTAGTCTACATGGTTATTGAGATATACCAAAACAGGTGATTTTCAGATACCTCTGACTAATGTACTACAATATCTAATCATCTAGTGATATCTATAGAAGCCTAGATGGATCAAATTTGATCCAACTAGTCTTTTTGGTTTTTGGGATGTTCAAACCATGGTTTCCTTGATCTTTACCTTTGACATTTGACCAAACAATTCCAAAATCAAATAACCTCTCGATATCTATGCATGTACTATTATCACCAAGTTTCATCCAAACTACTCCAAAATCTGAAAAAAAAACTTCAGATAACTATTCAAGTAACATTCTCACCACGTTTGATGAAAATCCATCCGGTAAAGACACCAAATTAGTTCACCAAATTAGCTACAGTGAATAATCAATCAATCAATCAATCAATTTTTTTTATATAGCGCCAAATCACAACAAACAGTTGCCCCAAGGCGCTTTATATTGTAAGGCAAGGCCATACAATAATTATGTAAAACCCCAACGGTCAAAACGACCCCCTGTGAGCAAGCACTTGGCTACAGTGGGAAGGAAAAACTCCCTTTTAACAGGAAGAAACCTCCAGCAGAACCAGGCTCAGGGAGGGGCAGTCTTCTGCTGGGACTGGTTGGGGCTGAGGGAGAGAACCAGGAAAAAGACATGCTGTGGAGGGGAGCAGAGATCGATCACTAATGATTAAATGCAGAGTGGTGCATACAGAGCAAAAAGAAAAAGAAACAGTGCATCATGGGAACCCCCCAGCAGTCTACGTCTATAGCAGCATAACTAAGGGATGGTTCAGGGTCACCTGATCCAGCCCTAACTATAAGCTTTAGCAAAAAGGAAAGTTTTAAGCCTAATCTTAAAAGTAGAGAGGGTGTCTGTCTCCCTGATCTGAATTGGGAGCTGGTTCCACAGGAGAGGAGCCTGAAAGCTGAAGGCTCTGCCTCCCATTCTACTCTTACAAACCCTAGGAACTACAAGTAAGCCTGCAGTCTGAGAGCGAAGCGCTCTATTGGGGTAATATGGTACTACGAGGTCCCTAAGATAAGATGGGACCTGATTATTCAAAACCTTATAAGTAAGAAGAAGAATTTTAAATTCTATTCTAGAATTAACAGGAAGCCAATGAAGAGAGGCCAATATGGGTGAGATATGCTCTCTCCTTCTAGTCCCCGTCAGTACCCTAGCTGCAGCATTTTGAATTAACTGAAGGCTTTTTAGGGAACTTTTAGGACAACCTGATAATAATGAATTACAATAGTCCAGCCTAGAGGAAATAAATGCATGAATTAGTTTTTCAGCATCACTCTGAGACAAGACCTTTCTGATTTTAGAGATATTGCGTAAATGCAAAAAAGCAGTCCTACATATTTGTTTAATATGCACTTTGAATGACATATCCTGATCAAAAATGACTCCAAGATTTCTCACAGTATTACTAGAGGTCAGGGTAATGCCATCCAGAGTAAGGATCTGGTTAGACACCATGTTTCTAAGATTTGTGGGGCCAAGTACAATAACTTCAGTTTTATCTGAGTTTAAAAGCAGGAAATTAGAGGTCATCCATGTCTTTATGTCTGTAAGACAATCCTGCAGTTTAGCTAATTGGTGTGTGTCCTCTGGCTTCATGGATAGATAAAGCTGGGTATCATCTGCGTAACAATGAAAATTTAAGCAATACCGTCTAATAATACTGCCTAAGGGAAGCATGTATAAAGTGAATAAAATTGGTCCTAGCACAGAACCTTGTGGAACTCCATAATTAACTTTAGTCTGTGAAGAAGATTCCCCATTTACATGAACAAATTGTAATCTATTAGACAAATATGATTCAAACCACCGCAGCGCAGTGCCTTTAATACCTATGGCATGCTCTAATCTCTGTAATAAAATTTTATGGTCAACAGTATCAAAAGCAGCACTGAGATCTAACAGAACAAGCACAGAGATGAGTCCACTGTCCGAGGCCATAAGAAGATCATTTGTAACCTTCACTAATGCTGTTTCTGTACTATGATGAATTCTAAAACCTGACTGAAACTCTTCAAATAGACCATTCCTCTGCAGATGATCAGTTAGCTGTTTTACAACTACCCTTTCAAGAATTTTTGAGAGAAAAGGAAGGTTGGAGATTGGCCTATAATTAGCTAAGATAGCTGGGTCAAGTGATGGCTTTTTAAGTAATGGTTTAATTACTGCCACCTTAAAAGCCTGTGGTACATAGCCAACTAACAAAGATAGATTGATCATATTTAAGATCGAAGCATTAAATAATGGTAGGGCTTCCTTGAGCAGCCTGGTAGGAATGGGGTCTAATAAACATGTTGATGGTTTGGATGAAGTAACTAATGAGAATAACTCAGACAGAACAATCGGAGAGAAAGAGTCTAACCAAATACCGGCATCACTGAAAGCAGCCAAAGATAACGATACGTCTTTGGGATGGTTATGAGTAATTTTTTCTCTAATAGTTAAAATTTTGTTAGCAAAGAAAGTCATGAAGTCATTACTAGTTAAAGTTAATGGAATACTCAGCTCAATAGAGCTCTGACTCTTTGTCAGCCTGGCTACAGTGCTGAAAAGAAACCTGGGGTTGTTCTTATTTTCTTCAATTAGTGATGAGTAGAAAGATGTCCTAGCTTTACGAAGGGCTTTTTTATAGAGCAACAGACTCTTTTTCCAGGCTAAGTGAAGATCTTCTAAATTAGTGAGACGCCATTTCCTCTCCAACTTACGGGTTATCTGCTTTAAGCTACGAGTTTGTGAGTTATACCACGGAGTCAGACACTTCTGATTTAAAGCTCTCTTTTTCAGAGGAGCTACAGCATCCAAAGTTGTCTTCAATGAGGATGTAAAACTATTGACGAGATACTCTATCTCCCTTACAGAGTTTAGGTAGCTACTCTGCATTGTGTTGGTATATGGCATTAGAGAACATAAAGAAGGAATCATATCCTTAAACCTAGTTACAGCGCTTTCTGAAAGACTTCTAGTGTAATGAAACTTATTCCCCACT
Source organism: Thalassophryne amazonica (assembly GCF_902500255.1). NCBI lineage: Eukaryota > Metazoa > Chordata > Actinopteri > Batrachoidiformes > Batrachoididae > Thalassophryne > Thalassophryne amazonica. Next base: position 11,541,988 of record NC_047125.1, on the reverse strand, counting down.
GCTGGGTAGTCCATCAGAGTAAATGTAAATGTTATTAAGAAATGATCAGACAGAAGGGAGTTATCAGGGAATACTGTTAAGTCTTCTATTTCCATACCATAAGTCAGAACAAGATCTAAGATATGATTAAAGTGGTGGGTGGACTCATTTACTTTTTGAGCAAAGCCAATAGAGTCTAATAATAGATTAAATGCAGTGTTGAGGCTGTCATTCTCAGCATCTGTGTGGATGTTAAAATCGCCCACTATAATTATCTTATCTGAGCTAAGCACTAAGTCAGACAAAAGGTCTGAAAATTCACAGAGAAACTCACAGTAACGACCAGGTGGACGATAGATAATAACAAATAAAACTGGTTTTTGGGACTTCCAATTTGGATGGACAAGACTAAGAGACAAGCTTTCAAATGAATTAAAGCTCTGTCTGGGTTTTGGATTAATTAATAAGCTGGAATGGAAGATTGCTGCTAATCCTCCACCCCGGCCCGTGCTACGAGCATTCTGACAGTTAGTGTGACTCGGGGGTGTTGACTCATTTAAACTAACATATTCATCCTGCTGTAACCAGGTTTCTGTTAGGCAGAATAAATCAATATGTTGATCAATTATTATATCATTTACCAACAGGGACTTAGAAGAGAGAGACCTAATGTTTAATAGACCACATTTAACTGTTTTAGTCTGTGGTGCAGTTGAAGGTGCTATATTATTTTTTCTTTTTGAATTTTTATGCTTAAATAGATTTTTGCTGGTTATTGGTAGTCTGGGAGCAGGCACCGTCTCTACGGGGATGGGGTAATGAGGGGATGGCAGGGGGAGAGAAGCTGCAGAGAGGTGTGTAAGACTACAACTCTGCTTCCTGGTCCCAACCCTGGATAGTCACGGTTTGGAGGATTTAAGAAAATTGGCCAGATTTCTAGAAATGAGAGCTGCTCCATCCAAAGTGGGATGGCTGCCGTCTCTCCTAACAAGACCAGGTTTTCCCCAGAAGCTTTGCCAATTATCTATGAAGCCCATCCACACTATGGTAACAATGAACAGGTTATGAAACAGGATCAATTCACAGTTGTTTCAAAGAAAGGCTGGAAGAAGAGGAACACGCACGAGACAAAAGAAAACAAAACAAACACGAGTGAGACAGATGTGTGCTGCCGTTTGCAGACACCAGCTGTTCATAATGAAGGCCATTCGCTGTTCGGTTCCAACTCACCCACTGTTAACACAGTTGTTCCTCAGTGGGTGTCTCTCCCTGAATTTGTCTTCCTTCACAGCCACATTTCTGGACCAGTCCAATTATGAGAGAGAGAGAGACATTAAAAGAAAGAAGTGGAAAAGTGGCAGAATGAGCAGGTCTACAGGACAGCTTGGAAACAGCATGAGGCTTTGCTTGTCACTTCTCCTTCCATCCGACCCGTTAACGGGCAGAGGTTTACGAGTGCAGACTGTACCTGTATGCCCGTTGTGCTCCGTCCACCCAGCAAAGCACTGGGGGCCTTGTCACATGTTTGTTTTTTGTTTTGTTTTGGGGTTTTTTTGTTTTTTGCAGGGTAACAATATGCTCCATGAGCTCCAGGCTGCCTGTTCGACTGTGGACCCACATAAGGACCCACACAAACCACCCGCTGGGGAACATGGTCAAAGCTGATGCAAGATGGCGAATGAAGCAAAACAAACATGGGGAGTCGACGTTCTTGAATACATGAAACGCTTGGCAATTAACAACACTCTGGAAAATGCAAGATCAACCCAGAGGTACTTTGCCCTATTTCCACCTTAATGTCCTTTATGCATGTAGTCTGACCCCAGAATTGACCTTAAAGGGTTTGTTTTGGCAATGGTCAAGGACAAGGAGGTCAAAAGCATTATTTTGTTTTTTTCACTATCAAACCCACCAAATGTAGCACCCATATGGAGGCATGTTCTAGAATTACCCAGGCAACATCAAATGTATCAAAAGTCAACCCATAGGGTCGAAGTCATTCTGTCAATGGTCAAAATTTCCTTTTTTTTTAAAAATCGGACTGGCACCAAACATCACACATATGGAGGCTGTGTCTGGAATTGCCAAGGCAAGGTCAAATTTGTTCAAACATTTAGATTAGGGTCTTGGGTCAATGGTCAAAATTGTAGCCGTTCAGTCTAATTTGCATTGAAATTCATCCACATATGGAGTCAGGGTTCCAGAATTACTTTTACAAAATTTGCCAAACGTCAGTCACTGGTGTCAATGTCATGTCTGTCTGTTTGTTGGCCTACTCCGCTGGGTCAACCCATCATTGCCTGAGTACGCTTTTTAACGGCAATTTCGGGGCCAACCATCAATTGCCATACAATGGTCAAGATGTTTTCCTCCCAGTTTGGATAAACTATAGTATGGCCTTAGATGGATTCAACAGCAGCCTGGCAAGGACAGCTAGAGGTCAATACTTTGAGTCAAGGTCAAGGGGGGGAGGAGTAACAGAACGACAGAGATGGGGAATGAGAGGAACAGTAGTAGCCAGTAAACCAGTATTTATAGTACGTCTGATGTTTATATTTGTATTTGCAAACGTTTTTTTCTTTCATTTATGATACTCTGTGTGCTTCTTACCCTGTGTGCTGGAAGTTCCAAAATCGGCTTTGTCCTGCTAAAATCAATAGCAATACCTAGCTGACCTCTACAGAATATTCCAACAAAACATCTTCAGATTCTCTCATCCCTCCTGCCACAGTGTTTTGCACACAGGCACGAGCATCCCATCACTGTACCTCTGTGGAAGCACCTGGGGTGTCTGGAGTAAGAAGTGAACAGCTGTTTGAATTAAATCTGCAAGAGTGAGTCTAGACAAGACCAGGTTTATTGAAGCGATGTCGACTGTCAGATTGATGTAAGACAAGGGGAGATGGCTTGGCTCGTTACAGGCAAAGCCAAACTGGATTCTAAGCTGCTGTAAATCTTGTTTGTGTGATGGGAAGATTATTTGTAATTCTGAGGACATAAATACAGCATTAGTTTGGAAGTGAAACTGGCCTGAAAACATGCACATGGAGAGACACTGAGAGCCCGTTCACATACTGTAGCTTGTTATTTCGCTGGAATATGCAACTGTTTCCACTCTATAGCGCAAGATCCTATGCAGCGTGCATGGCCAGAGCTCAAATCCAAACATTTTTCTCCAGATCAACACTTTAAATTGCCTGTTTTGATTGAAACTACATCCTGTTTTAGAAATGACTCCCATTATACTTCAAGTTAATTGTCTACTTTGCTCCAAGATGTTTTTCAAGAACTGTGTAAGCACTTACGTCAGGTAGTTGCACAAAAAAATGTTGCACATAGTCAGAAGGAATGCTTGCAAATATAAAGAATATATAATCTGTAGCACATTATATGTTTTAATTTGACATGCAAAGTCACACAATGCACCCAAACAATCTGCAAAGCTCCACAACACAATGGAAGAACTACCAACACAAAAAAGAGGTGTCGTGGTTCCCCCTGACCCCTGGTTTTTATCTGCTTTTAACCTTGTTGTTATGTGTGAGTTTTTCCACCAGATGGCATCCTCAGCTCTGTTTCTCACAGCCACACACCTGCTGTAAATGAGCGGCTGATGAACGGCCAACTATATAAACTCCTTGACCAGGCCAGCTCTTTAATTCCCGTATTACAGCAAACTGTCTTTCCTGGTGTTCCAGACGCTATCCTGCGCTGCTCCTACGCTGCCCTGGTTCCTGGCTCCTGGCTACCTGCACAGCAACGTCACTTTGGAACTCTCCGGCTCTCAGCTCAGAGCGCGTGGCTCTGCTTCGCACAAGTTAAGTTTCTTCATGTGTCAGTGAGATTCCACTCTCACTCATTCCTGCGTGTGACTGTTCATGATAAAGAACTGTCCAAGAACTCTTCCTAAGAACTGTATGAACTCTGACATTGAACTATTAAGAGTCCTAACGTCAAGTCCTGCTTAATTGGAACTGCGTCACAAACGCGCAGCACTTAACCTCAGACCTCTGGAGACAATTTATGAACTGTGAACTATTTTTGAAGAGTAAACCTTATTTTCTAAAAGGAGAACATTATTTCCAGAACAGTGAACAATTCTGTTTCCAGCCTTCAGTGACTACAAGTTTTCAGTTCTCCTTCAAGACTGGTTCGGGAACCTGCAGCTCCCTATTTTCACCACTACGAGCGGGCTACTCTCCATTCTGCAGACACCCCCAGCACAGCATTATTATTTGTCAATAAATATCTTTTCTTTACAACCAAATCTGTTTCTTGCTCCCAGCGTTTGGATCCACAGCCTGTACCAGTCCATTCCCACCCGGACCTCTAACCATAACAAGAGGTTTAGATAGGTCATTAAGTGAATCACGGTGGTCCACACAAGCTATATTCTGTTGTTTTAAATATATTGCATCGCATTCAATTTATTTAGTTTATATATATAGCCAAATCACAACAAAGCTGCCTCAAGGCGCTTCACGCAAGTAAGGTCTAACCTTACCAACCCCTACAGCAAGCACACAGGTGACAGTGCTAAAGAAAAACTCCCTCTGATGATACTGAGGAAGAAACCTCAAGCAGACCAGACACAGAGTGGTGGCCCACTGCTTAGGACATTTTAACAGTTACAAGATTTTGCAAAGTTTTACAAAACAGAACATAACACAGCAAAAGATGAATTTGATGAGAAGTCCATGCAGGTGTTATCCATCTTGCCATTCAGTGGGCCTATTCCCACAGCAGAGTCCGGTCCATGTTCTACATCCGTTTCAGAAATTATGCAGTCATCAAATCCAGCACATGACATCATGATGTCATCCGGACCCCAGACAGAGAGAAAACAAGCAGACTCATTCGGCCAGAAAAAACACACACCAAAGGTCAAATTCATCAGCATTAAGCAACAGGAAAGCAGAGAAAATACTTAAGTGATTGCCGGCCGCTAGCCCTAAACTTCACTAACAGACCCAGAATTTATGAGGCAGAGACCCGCATTGCAAAGTAGAAGTCAGTTTAAGTTCTTAGCTGTGTTTCCCTACTGTATGATAGGTCTGGTGGCCCACCAGGCTTATCATATAGTAGGAGAACACACTTTTTTGACTGTTGTGTATTTTTGGTTTCCTGTGTACTCTACCTTTTAACTATATGGGACTGTTTCACTTTGCACCATTCCTTCCCGTTTAACCTGAATAGCAATTTTTTTGCACATTTTGAAGCATCATAGCAATTAATCCATTTTATTAAACTTGGTATCCATAGTATTGATACCACCTCTGAAATCGGGATTCATATTTTGAACAGTTCAAAAATTTCATCCCATTTCTAAAAAATTGTTGATAGCACATGGAAAGTTTAGGGTATTAGTGGTCTGAACAGCTTCAGTCCTGTTCAAAGTTCTTTAAACATGGTATTAGTCTGTCAGAAATTGGACTTTGTGTATCATGTTTGTTCTGTTTAGTTCTGCTTAATTTAGTTTGATTTGTTTTTCTGTGTGTGATTTCTCTTACTGGGTTTTTCCTGCTTGGGCTTTGTTTTTCCCTATCTCTCTTGTCTGCCTTTCTTTGTGCTAGGTGGTGGGCGGTACACACTGTTTGGTTCACACCCTATTCTGGAGCTTTCCACACACCTGTTTCTAATCTGTAGCTCATCACCAGGGTGTATTTAAGCTTTACTGGTTTCACAAGTTCCTCGCCAGATCACTGTGCCTTGGGCCATCGCTTCGAGCTCTGTTCCTTGTATTTTTCTCGCCTTGCCTGCTTTTTTGTGTTTTTTGACCTACTCCCTGTTTTTCGACCACTCCTTTTGCCTAATGTTCTGGATTCGTTTGCTGATTTTGGACTGCCTTTTTGTGTACCAGATTCCGTCAGTAAACATTCCTAAAGACCAGAGCTGCTTTGTCGAGTCCTGCATTTGTGCCCAGACATCTCTGTCCATCAAACCTAATATAGTCACGACTACAGCTTGAAAGTTGCTTGATGATGCGCCATCGGGGTAAAAATTTTAAGTTAAAGTAGCGTTTGTTGCAGATTTTGTTCAAAGATGAACGCTTTGGTCATGTCTGGTTGAGGACACAGCTCCTTTCTTTTTTTTCAGGTGGGTTGCCAGGTCTGCACATTATAAGCCGGCCTGTTAGGAGGAAAGCCAGATTAAGTCGTTTCATCCCGTTTGTGCACCTTTTTGGATCGTGGGCCATCGTAGTAGAACCCTGTGGAATAGCCCCCTTACTTGCATAGGGACTTGTGTTGTTTCAGTGCTGTTGGCTAAGAGGCGTGGCCACCAATCGAGTTTCACCAACTCTTTTGAAAGTGACTCTGACAGTTTGGAGAACAGCACTACCCTGCTTCCTAACTGCCCACACACACAAAGATTAACACACTCCACCACATCATGTAGCCTTCAGATGATGCGCTCCTCCAATGCAAAGTGTTAGGGGCCAGCTTATAATTAACTTGCCTGCCAAGTAGTATTATATATCATCATGGACTCGACATTTGCCAAGAGGAAGTCCAAAAAAGTGGCAGCGCTATTGTTTACCATCTAATAAGGTCAACGCGGTAGCATGGTAAATTACTGTTATTTCTACCACTTAGACAACAAATGTGGTGAAACGTCAACGCCTTCATTTCACGTGGGCCTGAAGCGGAGTCATTCCATGCCCTTTTTTTCTGGGCACAGGCAGCATCACTTTAGCACAAGGTACTACTGTGCACTTGTCTCATGATGAGACGGAAAAAATACAAGTGGATAGAACGAGTACGTTTGAAGCCAAATGATGGCAATTAATGTTGCTGTATACTGGCCGGAGGCTCACTGTTCTTCTTCAGTTAACTCGCCGTGAGTACTCTCATGTGGTCTAATGAGTGTCTTATCCATCTAAGTGGACATGCACATGGACATGTACTGCTCTGTTTCCCCCGTGTCCATCTGCAACCATCCCCATGTTTTTGTCCTGGGTCTAATTTATTTTGAACACCTGCCCTGAGGTGTCCTTATTGAGTACCCACCACTACAAGTGCTTTGACAACCGTCTGACCTCCTCAAAAAGACAGCATTTTTCTCATCTTTTTTCAAACTATGCTTTCCTCCGTACCTCTGCCTTCATTTACTGGACATATTGCCCAGAAAATATGTGGAGACATGCACTTTCCAAAACAAACAACCAATGTTTCATTCAGTTTTAAGGTATCCCATTCGAGATGTAATTGCATGATTGTTTTGTCAACACTGTAATGCTCCTGAGATGCTAGACAAGGTGTTAAACAAAATAGAGCAAACAAAATTCATTTAAATTTTTTTTTCAAAAAACCCATTCCACTGTATGAGGCACATGAAGTTCCAAGCCAAAGGTTGTGGTCGCCCAAAACAGTCGATCCCTTCCTGAGTCCTTGCTGGTGTATTTCTTCACCCTTTTTAATTTGTGAGTTTTTTTTTTTTTTTTTTTTTGAGTAATTTACACCTACATTGCATTCATAAAAGTAAAGGCCCTATAAATATATATTAAATATATGATTTATTTTGCACTAACTCATAGACGTTTTAACATGTGAAGAAAATCAAGTATTATGTATCAACCAGTGTTGTAACAGTGGTCATATTGTAATAAACCAGTGTTGTAACAGTGGTCCTGCTTTAATAATCAGTGTTGTAACAGTGGCCATATTGTAATAAACCAGTGTTGTAACAGTGGTCATATTGTAATAAACCAGTGTTGTAACAGTGGCCATATTGTAATAAACCAGTGTTGTAACAGTGGTCATATTGTAATAAACCAGTGTTGTAACAGTGGTCATATTGTAATAAACCAGTGTTGTAACAGTGGTCATATTGTAATAAACTAGTGTTGTAACAGTGGTCATATTGTAATAAACCAGTGTTGTAACAGTGGTCCTGCTTGAATAATCAGTGTTGTAACAGTGGTCATATTGTAATAAACCAGTGTTGTAACAGTGGTCATATTGTAATAAACCAGTGTTGTAACAGTGGTCCTGCTTTAATAATCAGTGTTGTAACAGTGGTCATATTGTAATAAACCAGTGTTGTAACAGTGGTCATATTGTAATAAACCAGTGTTGTAACAGTGGTCCTGCTTTAATAATCAGTGTTGTAACAGTGGTCATATTGCAATAAACCAGTGTTGTAACAGTGGTCCTGCTTTAATAATCAGTGTTGTAACAGTGGCCATATTGTAATAAACCAGTGTTGTAACAGTGGCCATTTTGTAATAAATCAGTGTTGTAACAGTGGTCATATTGTAATAAACCAGTGTTGTAACAGTGGCCATTTTGTAATAAATCAGTGTTTTAACAGTGGTCGTATTGTAATAAACTAGTATTACAACAGTGGCCATATTGTAATAAACAAGTGTTGTAACAGTGGCCATTTTGTAATAAATCAGTGTTTTAACAGTGGTCGTATTGTAATAAACTAGTGTTACAACAGTGGCCATATTGTAATAAACCAGTGTTGTAACAGTGGTCCTGCTTTAATAATCAGTGTTGTAACAGTGGCCATATTGTAATAAACCAGTGTTGTAACAGTGGTCATATTGTAATAAACCAGTGTTGTAACAGTGGCCATATTGTAATAAACCAGTGTTGTAACAGTGGTCATATTGTAATAAACCAGTGTTGTAACAGTGGTCATATTGTAATAAACTAGTGTTGTAACAGTGGTCATATTGTAATAAACCAGTGTTGTAACAGTGGTCCTGCTTGAATAATCAGTGTTGTAACAGTGGTCATATTGTAATAAACCAGTGTTGTAACAGTGGTCATATTGTAATAAACCAGTGTTGTAACAGTGGTCCTGCTTTAATAATCAGTGTTGTAACAGTGGTCATATTGTAATAAACCAGTGTTGTAACAGTGGTCATATTGTAATAAACCAGTGTTGTAACAGTGGTCCTGCTTTAATAATCAGTGTTGTAACAGTGGTCATATTGCAATAAACCAGTGTTGTAACAGTGGTCCTGCTTTAATAATCAGTGTTGTAACAGTGGCCATATTGTAATAAACCAGTGTTGTAACAGTGGCCATTTTGTAATAAATCAGTGTTGTAACAGTGGTCATATTGTAATAAACCAGTGTTGTAACAGTGGCCATTTTGTAATAAATCAGTGTTTTAACAGTGGTCGTATTGTAATAAACTAGTATTACAACAGTGGCCATATTGTAATAAACAAGTGTTGTAACAGTGGCCATTTTGTAATAAATCAGTGTTTTAACAGTGGTCGTATTGTAATAAACTAGTGTTACAACAGTGGCCATATTGTAATAAACCAGTGTTGTAACAGTGGTTTCACTGTAATAAACCAGTGTTGTAACAGTGGTTGCACTGTAATAAACCAGTGCTGTAACAGTCGTTGTATTGTAATAAACCAGTGTTGTAACAGTGGTCATATTGTAATAAACTAGTGTTGTAACAGTGGTCGTATTGTAATAAACCAGTGTTGTAACAGTGGTCGTATTGTAATAAACCAGTGTTGTAACAGTGGCCATATTGTAATAAACTAGTGTTGTAACAGTGGCCATATTGTAATAAACCAGTGTTGTAACAGTGGTTGTATTGTAATAAACTAGTGTTGTAACAGTGGCCATATTGTAATAAACCAGTGTTGTAACAGTGGTTGTATTGTAATAAACCAGTGTTGTAACAGTGGCCATATTGTAATAAACCAGTGTTGTAACAGTGGTTGCACTGTAATAAACCAGTGTTGTAACAGTTGTTGTATTGTAATAAACCAGTGTTGTAACAGTGGTCATATTGTAATAAACTAGTGTTGTAACAGTGGTCGTATTGTAATAAACCAGTGTTGTAACAGTGGTCGTATTGTAATAAACCAGTGTTGTAACAGTGGCCATATTGTAATAAACTAGTGTTGTAACAGTGGCCATATTGTAATAAACCAGTGTTGTAACAGTGGTTGTATTGTAATAAACTAGTGTTGTAACAGTGGCCATATTGTAATAAACCAGTGTTGTAACAGTGGTTGTATTGTAATAAACTAGTGTTGTAACAGTGGCCATATTGTAATAAACCAGTGTTGTAACAGTGGTTGTATTGTAATAAACTAGTGTTGTAACATTGGCCATATTGTAATAAACCAGTGTTGTAACAGTGGTCATATTTGAATAAATCTTTACAATTACAATTGTGGCTTATATTGCATGTGGAAATTGCCTAAAATTGTGATCTGGAGTCTTATCAAAAGTTAAGAACAAAGGTTATTCTCAGTGAAGCATTTACAATGCATCACATCACCACCACCCCCCCCCCCCCAAAAAAAAAAAAAAAACAACCCTCAGTTTGAATTTTAGTGCTATTACATGATTGGCATTGTTATTACATTTGTGTCGTCTCATTGAACCACTGTTGCAATAACCGCCACAAATGTAATAATTATTAAAATAGCAGTTGGTTGTTGAGGAAACTATTGTCATAGTGATCACAATTGAAACAAATATTACAATAGTGAGTGTTATTAAAATTGTGGCTGTTCAGTGAGGAAACATTGTAATAGTGATTATAAATGTAATAAATATTACAATAGCGCGTGTTATTAAAATAGTGGCTGTTCAGTGAGAAAACATTGTAATAGTGGTCATAAATGTAATAAATATTACAATAGCGCGTGTTATTAAAATAGTGGCTGTTCAGTGAGGAAACATTGTAATAATGATTATAAATGTAATAAATATTACAATAGCGTGTGTTATTAAAATAGTGGCTGTTCAGTGAGAAAACATTGTAATAATGATTATAAATGTAATAAATATTACAATAGCGTGTGTTATTAAAATAGTGGCTGTTCAGTGAGAAAACATTGTAATAGTGGTCATAAATGTAATAAATATTACAATAGCGCGTGTTATTAAAATAGTGGCTGTTCAGTGAGGAAACATTGTAATAATGATTATAAATGTAATAAATATTACAATAGCGTGTGTTATTAAAATAGTGGCTGTTCAGTGAGGAAACATTGTAATAATGATTATAAATGTAATAAATATTACAATAGCGTGTGTTATTAAAATAGTGGCTGTTCAGTGAGAAAACATTGTAATAGTGATCATAAATGTAATAAATATTACAATAGCGCGTGTTATTAAAATAGTGGCTGTTCAGTGAGAAAACATTGTAATAGTGGTCATAAATGTAATAAATATTACAATAGCGCGTGTTATTAAAATAGTGGCTGTTCAGTGAGGAAACATTGTAATAATGATTATAAATGTAATAAATATTACAATAGCGTGTGTTATTAAAATAGTGGCTGTTCAGTGAGAAAACATTGTAATAGTGATCATAAATGTAATAAATATTACAATAGCGCGTGTTATTAAAATAGTGGCTGTTCAGTGAGAAAACATTGTAATAGTGGTCATAAATGTAATAAATATTACAATATTGCAGTGGCCATTGCAATAAGAACCTAAGGGCATTTGGAGAAAGAAAAGTTTCTGACTTAACAATTTTTCTTCTTATTTTGAGAAATAGTGATTATTATAGCCTATGTCGCAAAGTTAATTTGCAATACTGGATGCTGTTGCGGGCTACACGTTTTTAAAGTGCTAAACAGACATGTAGATCAACTTTTTATTTCAGTTATGAGCTCTATTCCATCTGGAGTCTTTAACTCTATTCCTAATCTTTGAAATTAGGGCATTAGGAATAAAAGAAGTCTAAATTACCTACATCTAATATTACCACTACCAATCCCAATTACACACCGCGGATTAGCCGGATCATTTAAATGGGGGTAGGTAGTCATGCTGAATGTCACCTCAGCAGGTGACGTTCCCATAAAGTCCAGCACTGATTGAAAGGGTATATTATCTCAGGTAACTCTATGGACCCAGTGGGCCTATATTAATTCTCAATACACATCTCTTATGATGGAGTACAGTTTTTATGCTCACCGCATACTTAAGTTCTAATGATCTTTATATGGCTGAGAAGTTGTCTTTCTCCACCTTAACCAATTGGAATCAAATGAGCAACAAGGGATTGGACGTTATAAATTTGGTTCTTCTCGGTTAGACGTCCACACACACTCACAGAAATATTTAACCCTAACTTTATGATTTATGTAATTTTATTACATGACAAATTCCCATTTACTTTTTTTTTTTAGATAATTTTAATACAAACCTACCAAATAAACCTTACATGATGCATATTCATTACTGTAATAAATCCTATTACAGTATTTATCCTAGTATTTATTTTAAATGCATAAAGTATATTGTTTGAATTGCATAATAATTATGTTACCTATACAAGATAAATGGCATAGATAACATAATTATTATGTAATTCAAACAGTATACTTTATGTATTTTAAATAAATACTGTCATTATTATTGATTTAGAGTAATTATATTTTATTAATACTAAATACATAAAGCTGAGGATTATGCATTTCAAAAAATAGGATTTATTAGAGCAATGAATATGCATCATGTAAGGTTTATTTGGTAGGTTTGTATGAAAATTATCTAAAAAAAAGTAAATGGGAATTTGTCATATAATAAAATTACATAAATCTTAAAGGATAGGGTTAAATATTTCTGTGAGTGCACTAGTTTCTTTCTTTGAATAACTGGTTTGTCCTCCTATAGTTACTGCTTCACATTACTGTGTTCTAGTGTTACAATAAACAAATTTCTGCTTGTTTCACAGAGACTATGAATAATGGGAGTGACAAAAAGGTTTATTCGGTGGCAACAATCGCTGAAGCTTTAAGCGCTATTTTGGTCGGCATGACTAGGTTTTGTAATTATGTTTTCCCAGCAACCTCGCCTGGTCATGTATTGCCCCAAATAGTGTAGAATTTAAATAACTGAAGTATAAAATACATTTTATTTTGCAATATATTCACAATCTAGTCTATCTGTATGGCAGGGACCTTTGTTTTATATATATATATATATATATATATATATATATATATATATATATTGTATATTAGATAGAACTTTGTTGATCCCTTGGGAAGACTCCCTCAGGGAAATTGAGGTTCCAGCAGCATTGCATAGCAGCACACAGAGTGTCAAAAGTGAAAGTAAAAAAACAAAAAAAGTTTGCAAATATAAATATAAATACACAAATATAAATACCAGACATACTGATTAATACAGGTTTACTGGCTACTAGAGGTGGGTGATACCAGGAATTTTGGTATTGATCCGATACCAAATAAATACAGGCCCAGTATCGCCGATATCGATACTTTTTCATATTTAAGCTTCATAGATCCAAAGGATCCAAAAGACCTTGGATAGAATTTCGCCAAACATTGTACGTGACAACAAAATACTGTATTATCACAATCAATATTTTTGTTTAAAAAAATTATCACTCATCTCAACTTAAAACAAAATCTCCTGAGGTAGAGGGCTGAGAAACCACAATACAAGGGTACACTGCTCCGTGTTGTGTGACACAGCACAGCACTGCTCTTACAGACAGAGAGTAGACTTTGATGAATCTGCGTGCGCAGCAGTCTGTGCGTATCAATATCAATACCAGCATTGGTATCGATATTATCGATATTAGGATTGATCCACCCACCTCTACTGGCTACTACTGTTCCTCTCATTCCCGTCCTCTGTCTTCCTGTCAAAATACGTCAAAATACATCAAAATACTTTATTTTTAAGAATGTACATTGTTGTTTTAGAATATGGCATGGTGGCATGTATAGAATGTTTCATCAAAGTGATATTGCATGTCAACAAAGATATACTCATTTAATACTTTTTTAAAAGCAACAACTGTTCATATACTTTAGATGTATATTTGTCAGTGTTGAACTAATGTTGATTTTTTTTTTTTTGTCACTTTGTTGCTAACCTCTACATAAGAGATGTCCAAAAGAAAGACCGTAACACCTACTGTGGTATTGATTGATGAGTTCAAGGCAAGAGAAGACACTTGCTATCCTGTATGTGGCTGGTGTGTCCAAGAATCTCAAGAGAATCTTTGGAAAATTCAATGAATCTACTTTGCTTAAACCCACTGGGACAGATTCTTGTACACCTTTAGGATCAAAATCCAGATGTCAAGAAGGGTGATGTTCCTCATGCCGTTCAGTTCAGTTGGTGAGGAGACATTTGCAAGGGTGAAAATAATCACCCACTACACAAACAGATGGTCAAGCATGTAAAGACCAACACCTCCTGTCAGGTGATCTGTACCATGCCCAAGCACATTTGACATCTCAAAGTCTAGTTCATTTGAGTGTTGTGAGTGGTCCTTCAGTACACCGTTATCCTACCTGGGTCCGCTTGAAGAGTTGTTCTAGGGAACAGGTCAGTTCGCCTCAAGACATGACACATATGTAGTATGATCTCTAATGGCACAAGAACACCAATCTCAGACAGCAATGTGATTGATTTTTCCTGGTTCTCTCCCTCAGCCCCAACCAGTCCCAGCAGAAGACTGCCCCTCCCTGAGCCTGGTTCTGCTGGAGGTTTCTTCCTGTTAAAAGGGAGTTTTTCCTTCCCACTGTAGCCAAGTGCTTGCTCACAGGGGGTCGTTTTGACCGTTGGGGTTTTACATCATTATTGTATGGCCTTGCCTTACAATATAAAGTGCCTTGGGGCAACTGTTTGTTGTGATTTGGCGCTATATAAAAAAAAATTGATTGATTGATTGATTGATGGGAATGTCCAATGTAACAATTATAATTAATATTATCATTACTACTCAAATAGTACATTCTTCAATTCATTCAAAATCACTTGAATAATAAAAAAAAGGGTCTGATTTCTCACCTGCTTGATGAACATGAATCGTTTTCTGAGAGGAAAGCTGCAAAACACTTCCATTTCATTTGCTGCCTTCATGAACATCTTGTCATGCGGATGGCAAAGTTGACTGATAAATGCCAAAATCCCTAATTTATCATGTTAAGCATAGGAGAGGCTGTCAATGCAGGGAAAATTAGCTGAAATAAACCACAAAGACAGAAATGTTTCAAACACTATTATTGTGTTGAGGGGAGTATATTGCCAGATCTGAGATTTTCCATCCAACTGCACTACTTTTGAAGTATTCCAAATTGTATACTGTTCCCTGTGAGCACTATGAATTTTTTTCCCTTTCTTTGACTTATGATACAGGGCTACATTTTGTGACATAAGTGGCAAAAAAAAAAAAAAAAGAATTAATTTGTTGGGGGGGGGAGGTGTTGAGCTAGTTTTGAGTGTCTATTGGGCTGGTTTGGTTGAAGAGTCTTGGCAACCCTGTGGGACAGTGCTCTTTTCTCAAACAAAAGTCACATTATGTTAATGTGAACATGCTCTTCTTGATCTTCTTGATCTTGAAGATCTATGGTGCATGGTCGAAAGTGCACAGTGCAAGAACGTTTGGTGCATTCCAACTCTACTTTGATATTTGGAGGCATGTATTCTGAGCACAACGTACGGCATAGGGCTCGAGGGGGATATTGTTAGTCCTTTACATAATCATGGGTGTCTTTTGGATCTACCATGAAGTAAATTTAGTAGACTGTCATTTATGACTCTCTTAAAGCGCTGGGGTACACCAGCAACTGGTGCACCAATGGGGGACTGGAGCCTTTCCCCTATATGTTGAAGTACATGTATCACATACATGTATTAAGTCCCTAGGTCAAATCACAACCAAGGTTTAACATTTCAGGCTAGGCCTTTGCTTGGTAGTGTAATTACCACTAATGATCATTTCAAATGGTGGCATCTTCACAACGTCACTTTGCGAAAAAATGTCACTCAAGGTATTAAAGGTATCTCATGGGCCCTAATTACCTCAGTTTAATGACTTACAATCAACAGATCTCGCTCGCAATCACCTAGCAGCAGTCCAAAGCTCATTTGGTTCAGAGGGTTGGAGGTGGGAGAGTGCTGTTCCGTAATGAAAACCAGCATGGAGTCCCTCAAAAAGTGGAGCACAGTGATTAGAAGCTTACACAAACACAGTAAAAGCTACAACCAGTGATCAGTATATAATTGTATTCCTCTAAAGGAAAGAGGACATCTGTAGTTTAATGGGGAAAAGGAATGGTTTAATTAACTTAAGCAAATGTTACACATTGGTCAAAAATGTACAAGAAATATAATATATGATGCATATACATACTGATGCTACATTACCGGAAATGGTCACTTTAATGTAATTCAGACTGTATGAGATTGGTTACATCCACTACCACGGTCGATCAAACACAGGACAGCGTCGAGAACGAAGTGATCTAACCAGTTTCTCTCAGTCTTGTAATGATGAAAAATGTCTTACATGACTCATTAAGAGGTTTATCAACATGGAACTCCTTTAAAAGCACATAAAAACACAGTAGATGGGTGAAAATACAAGAACACTGCCATCTAAACCAACACACACGTTAATGTAATGTGTGTGTTGGTTTTTACATTTAATGAATCAATCAGTGATGAGCGGAGGCTCAGTTAACCCATAATGCCTTTTGGCATCTGTGTGTGTTAATGTTCAAAGCTTCAGAATGAGTGCATTATTTTAAAATTAGAAGATATGTGTTATATTTTCACTTTGTACAAATGACAGAGTTGACATTAATGTAGTTAAACTATCCGGATGAATTTGGTTTATAAATCAAAACCATAAGTCAAACCTCATTTCTTATTGAGGACTTCAGCTTCACCTCTGGACTGCTGTATGCTGTGAATATAAATGACTCTTCCTTACAGCAGAAGGAAGGGTGCATAAAGACAGAAGTGCTGACTCGTTGGTTGTGTGGGGTTTGTGATCATCTTTGATTCTAATAAGAAACATTGGAGGTGCTTAAACTCAAAACCGGCTTGTCAGTAACTGAGAGTGTACCAGAAACAATACTGAAAGTTAGAGGTTAGCTGTAGCTTCTGCTAAATTTTTTAGTGGTTTATCGGTTTAGCGTTATAAAAGTGAACTTTTCAGTTAGCTGATTAGCAGTTATTGAAGCTAACTTTTTGGTTAGCTGTGCCCACCATTGTTGGGATGGTAGGCAAACTCTCTGCAAGTACACAATTCCTCAATCCTACTGCTTCATCATGAACAATCATAATAATCAAAGTTATGATTAGGAACAGGTCTTGATGGCACATGTCACCAGATTCACCACACCACAAAACCTCCCCATGTCTCGAATATATCCATTGAAGGGAAGTCTGGGGTCCCCTGCTGGAGCTGTTGCCCCTGCAACCTGATCCCGGAAAGCGGTTGAAGATGAGTGAGTGAGTGCCACAATCAGGTACCAGGGGCCTCAACACTGAGGCAGCTTTGAGCTGGATCCTGCAAAGATCCATGTGGCATGATTTTTTTGCCCACAACATTGTAGCTAACTGGCACTCCCTATTCCACTGATACCTCTTTTTTGAGACTCCCAAGGTTTGACACATGGTTATTCCACCAGTACCCAAGAATCATAGTATCAGACATTCTGTAGTTGCCTTACATTTGTGGTTATCATCCAAAGCTAACAACCAAATAGTAAAAGAGGTAGCAACAGGACCCTGAAGAGTTGAACCTTTGTTCTCCTCATCAAATATCTCATGCCCAGTCTACACTACATGGATATCACTGGAACCAGAACACATCCCTGAGGAACACCATTTTACTCAATAATAATATTTCACACTTGTTTTCGTCCCCTCATGGTCATTCTTATTGACATATTATTATTTACCCATCCTAGTGACAGACAATTAGACAAAATCTAAATACTAGGGAGAGTGAGCAGCCAATTGGCATCCATGTGCCAATTGGCATCCAGGTACCAATGCTAGAATTCCAAAAACTACGGCGCTTACACTAATATATTTTGTTAGGGGAGAGAGAAAATGGAATACCCCAAGGAAGTCAATGCAGACATGATGAAAAGAAACACATTCTGCACATACAGGACTGAGCTGGAATCGAACCTCACTCTTCTTGGTATAAGAAAGGGGTATTAAAAACTTTCCCACCACTCTGCCGTTGGACAAACTCCATGCTGTAGTGCAGGCAATGAATGCAAATAGGATGCTTAAATGAAGACTTGGCCTGTCATGACTTTGGTGATCCTGTCACTATAACAAGACTCTTGCCCCTGACCCCCAATACACCCAGTAGCTTTTTCATCTCTGCTCACTGTCAGCACAATGCTCTCAGTGGCAGGTGTGAGCAAGATTTTTTTTTCCCCCCACTGGCATCTTGATCACTCCTCAGGGAGCTCACCGGCCACTGATGCTGAGCGCACAGCAGGAGATGTCATTGGGAGAAGAACCACCCATGGTGGCAACAGAATCAGGCAAATTGCTTGCTCCGCTATGAGAGGGAAAGGTTAAGGCCATGTGATTAATCCAAGTGATACAGCGAGCAGAATTACAGTAGGAGGTTAGCACGATGTGTTTAGCTCACCAGTAGTAACTTGCATAAATGCGGTGGAGGCAGAACAACATGGGTCCTCACAAATGTGAAAGAAAACTCGGAGCAAATTTCGAGACAGGTTTTGTGACAAAAGCGGCAGAAAATGAATGAATTAATGTACTTATTTTGGGTTGTTGAGTGTTGATGTGAACGTCCTCTAAGACAACTGATCTTGAAGATCTATAATGCATGGTCGAAGGTGCACAGTGCAAGCACACTTTGATATTTTGATATGTGTTAAGTAATTGTGGCACCAACACCTGTTCCTAATAGTTCATAACTGGTTCTAAGGAAGTGGAGTCTTTGCTGTGACTTCTTTACCAAGTGTGTAGTGTTACTGTCCGAGGTCAGTTTCTCCTCAATGTGGACTCCCAGGAAACATAAGTCCCTGACATTTTCCACACAGGTACCTCCCAATGATAATGGGCTGAATGTCTGTTTTGTTTCTCCTGAAGTCTATGATTTAGCTCCTTGGTTTTGGACGTGTTCAAGAGCAGGTTATTTTCTCTACACTACACCAACATCTGTTCCACCTCATCCCGGTAGGCAGACTCATCTCCTCCAGTGATACAGCCTACCACTGTGGTGTCATCTGCATACTTAATGAAGGTGTTGCTGGTATTGACAGGGGTGCAGTCAGTGGTGTAGGGGGTAAAGAGCAGTGGGCTCAGCACGCAGCCTTGAGGAGAGCCGGTGCAGTGCTGAGTGTGAGAGCTGTGGATATGTGAAGGCCAATCCTGACTCTCTGGGAGCAATCTGACAGAAAGTCCTTAATCCAAAGTCATGTGGAATGAAGTAGACCAAGGTTCAGCAGTTTTCTCATGAGGCCATGGAGGAGGATGGTGTTGAATGCTGAAGTATAATTCATGAAGAGAAGATGGGCGAAGTTACCTTGGTGCTCCAGGTAGGTCAACGTGGTGTGAAGGGCAGCGGTCATGGCATCCTCTGTTGACCTGTTGGTGAATTGATATGGGTCTTGCTTCACCATCCTGGTCATCCAGGGTCTCTGATTGGGGTAGACCCGGATGCATTTCGCCACTGTGACCGTATCTACACAGTTCTTAATGTAAAACAGCACAATGTCTGTAAACACATCCAGCTCCTCCTCCTCAAAGATGTCCCAGTGTTGCATAAATATCATATATAAATCAACTGTTATGTGTCGGACGCAGCTCGGAGAACCGACCAGCGTTTGAAGGACCCAGTATGAAATAAGCAGAGCACGGTACAAAGGCTAACTGAATTTAATACATAACAGTGATACAAAAAATACAAAAGAAAGTGCGGTCTGGCGTGGTGCGCTCCCAGCAGCGCTAACGGTCCGGAGCCAGAAGCTGTTCGGACCCAAGGACCCCGCCGACACCCCCCAGGTGGCCGCAACAAACCGAGTCTGTGAAAGAAGGAACCATTATGTGAGTCCACACTCTACACACAGAGAGAACACTTAAAGGTGTACAAACAGCAAACACTTCCTGGCTTGATTACTAATCAGCTTCCCAACCTGCAGGCATGGAACATCCAGTTCACAAAACTCCACTGCAGTGGAAGCCGATACATGACTAACGTACAGCTCAATATAAAAAGGTGTGAGGGACACCACATTTACTGACTGTATAAATGTTAGTCACAAAATCTAACGTACCTCAGGAAGTGTGCTGACGAGCGTGAGACCTCACCCCCTCCTCTTTCACAGACCGTGCATCAAACCTGGACGTTCTCTGCATCCACTGATGATGAGATGGCTCCCGAGACGACGATCTCACCCGTCTGGTCACAAGGTCGAGTCTCTGGCAAATACACACTGTGCACTCCAGTCTTAAATGCCACCATGTTCCAATCCATGCAGATGCACCACAGCTGTGAGTCCTGATGAGCCGCAGGTGATCAGCCTCAGGTGATCAGGGTGAGGTCCTGATAAACTCAGCAACACAGCCACTCAGTTCCAAATGCAAGCCACCTGGAAGGAAAAACAAAAGACAGAAACAAAAAGGCAGCCAGGCCCCCCAGCCATACAACATCAAATATAAAAATCATATGTGTGCATGCATGTATGTCCGCCTATGACTGGACTGTTGCTCAGCAAGAGTACCTACAGCTAAACCCCTTGCCCACACAACTGCTCCCCACACACATACACCACACAATTCCCCTACATGTCCTTCCTTCCTTCCTTCCCACAATATCCAAATACTTAGCAAACATTTGCTTCTAGATTAAACTAGATTAAAGTATCGATCAATTAAATGTATTGGTTACCGAGCAACTATTCACCTTAGAAGCAGAGTGGGTGAGAGAGATGTCTAAATACTTAAGATCATTATTAAAATAATTTATAAATCATAGTTTAATTCAAGAAATATCTGTGTGTATGTTTGATCCACTACTCTTGTGAGGTGCAATTTCTACCAAACTTGTTTAATGCATCTTGGTTGACTCCAAAAGTTGCCATTAAATGGCTTGTTCTGGCAAAGGTGAAGGTCGTTGGAGTTAAACGTAAAAAAAAATATAAATATATAAATAAATAAATATGTCAGTTCCCCTTCTTTTTCCTGATTATTTGGCTGATTTCCACCAAACTTGATATGGAGGTTGTTATCAACCCCAGAATTGGCCTTGTTACCAAAGTTGACATACACAGAGGTGGGTTCTGTCATTGCCCATTGTGGGGTTAGTCATTATGGTCATGATCATTGGGGTCAAACCTCAAAATTTAAGGTTTCTAATCATTTGAATGTACCCTGGCAAATGTACAGGGTTGGGTTCCCGAATTGCCCAGCAAGATCAAATTTGCCAAGGGCCATTCATTGGGTTCAAGACCAGGTCTTCCTCTGTTTGTTGGCCGACTCCTCCAAGGTACATTTGTTGAAGTTTGGCAAAGTTGGTATCCATTTGGACAACCTGTCTTTGCAAGGACAGCCAAAGATCAATCATTTTGGGTGAAGATCATTGTCATGGCTAAATGTCTCACTGTTTAGTTGCCTAGTTAAATAAAAACTATGACCACTGCTAGTGTGTAGAAAGTGCAGGACTGGGCTGTATGGAGAATTCAAAATTGCGATGCAAGGGTATCGCAATTTTGAATCGGCAGAAAGTCTGTCAGCATTTTATTACTTTTGCCCAACAACTTTACGTGATCACCACTGGCTGATGTTATTTAAGTTGCTATATTGCCAGAAATAAGCGACGTAATCCGAGTTCGTGGATTTTTTTTCATGGTTGATAGAGGTATGGCCTGTCAGGGTTCATCTAAGCACCCAATTTTATTGACATGACAGCACATTGCTTCAAAAAAAATAAGTCATTTGCTCACATGCCACCCATTCTGAAGTAGCGTGCAATTTAGGTCGGTGTGTTGTGTGGGCCGCTGAAGAGGAGGTACTGCTGGCCCACCACCACCAGAGGGCGCCCTGCCTGGAGTGCGGGCTCCAGGCACCAGAGGGCGCTGCCGCATCATGGGAGTAGCCTGGGTGACAGCTGTCACCCATCACCAGACACAGCTGTTCCACTCAGCACAGAGGTATATCAGGAGGACGGCGTCTCCACCTCAGTGCCGAGATATCGCCTAAGACTAAGGTAGTATTCTCTGCATTTATATATCGCATAACCAGCTAAACCCGTTAAACCTTTTCAGGACTGGTGACTACAGATAGCTTCATTGTTTGGATAAGTACTCACCTTCCTGCTGTTCTTTGACAAGAGGTGGAGGCGGCTTCTCCCCTCTCCGTTACTGGGTGCGGTCATCCACGCCTGTGTGTTGTTGCTCTCTCCTGCCAGCAGTACCGGATCCGACGAGCGGAGGCAGTGGCCACCTGGGAATTCGGGACTTGGCGGTTCCAGTATTTCCAGGGTTCGGTGGCAGAGGAGATCTGGGTGGTTCCGGTTCGACTGAGACGGACGTCTCCTACCTTCGAGCCTGCCCACACGACACCAGCGGATTCGACCCCAAATTGTGTTTGTTATATTAATTGTGCTTGTTTCACAGAAGTAAATCTTGTTATTTACCTTCTCCATTGTCCGTTCATTGCGCCCCCTGTTGTGGGTCCGTGTTCCTACACTTTCACAACACGGTGAGCCTCTTGGGATTTTAAAGAACCACAGGTTGGTGTCGACTTGACTGATGCTGCAGAGCAGATTAACCAAAAGTGCACATGTGCAACGTGTCGCTTTTGCTGATGAGGCAAACGGTTGGGTTATGGAGTGGTATGATGAGATAATTTGTTGAACTGCTTTGCAGCACTTTCCTGCAGCTTCTGATGGAGACAAGTCTGTCACATTCAACTCTCAAAGTGTAAGCATCAGCAATTTCTCTTTGTCATGGAGCCTTTGGGTAGAGATTAGTTTCCGACATCCTCTCTTAAAATTGTTTCCAGTAAGACACGAGGCAGAAAGACTTGGTGATGTGCTCCAAAGGGCCAGTAGTTTTGTTAAAAGGGCCTGTTCAGGCATAACAGGCAATGCTCCGTCTCCCACCTCCCATAATCCATCTCTTGTACGTGCATCCTGAGACTCATTGTGATCCATGCAAACCGAAACCTCTTCAATGACAGTAGCACTTGTTTTACAATTGGTACTTCCAGTACTGTAGTACTTGAATATATCGTATCTGTGCGTTAAATCCCCACCCTAAAATAAGTTCATTTTAAAACCCCAAGACCCTATTCCTTGTTTTGCCTGTGATGATGTCATCAGTGTGTGCTGGCTGTAGTCGTATGATAATGATGTCAATTTGAGAGTTTGCAGTCAAGAGTCGCACACAATGGAAACGATCTGGCAATGGCAGAAACGATCTGGCAACATCTGGCACAAAATAAGTGAGTTACTTGTGATTTATTATTATTATATAACATTTTATTGAAATATGTGGAGGAGTGGGTGTTCTGACAAATGTAATATTGGCCGTGTTAGTGCATCACCCACTCAGAGGTAATCTCATGAGGACGTCAGTATGATATATATATATATATATATATATATATATATATATATATATATATATATATATATATATATATATATATATATATATATATATGCATACATAAATACATACCATGTGTTTTTCGGAGTGCAAGTTGTACCTTTTTTCTGGATCAGTTCTTTAATGGTATTTTTATGCATTGCTGTAGTGTGCTTCTGTAATTGGTGTTTATTCAAAATCATGCCTTGTAAATCGCAGGATCTTCCAAAGTAATAAAAATCCCATGACTACACTATGGAAGATATGGTATGTACTGCAGTTAATATAAGTCATGGTGCAGCTGTACTCTTTACACTCTAAGAAATAAAATGTTGAATTTAATTGATAAAGTTAAGGTAACTTTTAACACATAACACTGTCTATTAAGTGCAAAACAATATTGTAGTTGAAATTAATTAAATCAAATGAAACATTATTACTTAAATCCCTAAAATTAACAACTGTAATTACATTGAAAATAATAGTATTAATTAGAGGTGGGCGATACCGGGAATTTTGGTATTGATCCGATACCAAGTAAATACACACCAAGTATCGCCGATATCGATACCGATACTTTTTCATATTTAAGCTTCATAGAGCCAAAGGATCCAAAAGACCTAGGATAAAATTTCGCCAAACATTGTACGTGACAACAAAATACTTTATTATCACAATCAACATTTTTGTTTAAAAAAATATCACTCAACACAAGTTAAAACAAAATCTCCTGAGGTAGAGGGCTGACAAACCACAATACAAGGGTGCGCTGCTCCGTGTTGTGTGACACAGCGCAGCGCTGCTCTTACAGACAGAGAGTAGACTTTGATGAATCTGCGTGCGCAGCAGTCTGCGTGTGGGAGAGAAAAAAGCTTGAGTATCGATCTTTTTACACGAGGATCGTTCAGTATCAATACCAGCGTTGGTATCGATATTATCGATATTAGGATCGATCCGCCCACCTCTAGCATTAATTACATTTAAAACACCTGTGTTTAATTTCTTAGAGTGTAGTCACCTTTCTGTTATATGTTGCTTTGGATCTTACATATTTTCCACAGTGTGAGATTAATTTTTTTTTATTATTATTTTTTATTATTTGACGTGTACTCCACTGTGATTTATGTTCTGAAAAATTAACATTATTTAATAATAATAATAATAATAATAATAATAATAATAATAATAATAGCAACAAGAGCAATCATAGATTTCTGACGTCTGCCAATCCAGATCCAGATTACCTCCAAAATTTAATGGAATCTTCCATTAGATGGCCTAATATGGATCTGCGGTGAAAATCTTGTCAAAATCCGTGTAGACGTTTTGACGTAATCCTGCTAACAGTAATCCTTCAAAGCCTATATAAAGTGAAATGTGACCCAGAATCTGGATCCGGATTCAGATCACCTCCAAAATTTAATGGAATCTTCCATTAGATGGCCTAATATGGATCTGCGGTGAAAATTTTGTCAAAATCCGTATAGACGTTTTGACGTAATCCTGCTAACAGTAATTCTTCAAAGCCTATATAAAGTGAAATGTGACCCAGAATCTGGATCCAGATTCAGATCACCTCCAAAATGTAATGGAATCTTCCATTAGATGGCCTAATATGGATCTGCGGTGAAAATTTTGTCAAAATCCGTATAGACGTTTTGACGTAATCCTGCTAACAGTAATTCTTCAAAGCCTATATAAAGTGAAATGTGACCCAGAATCTGGATCCAGATTCAGATCACCTCCAAATTTAATGGAATCTTCCATTAGATGGCCTAATATGGATCTGCGGTGAAAATCTTGTCAAAATCCGTGTAGACGTTTTGACGTAATCCTGCTAACAGTAATCCTTCAAAGCCTATATAAAGTGAAATGTGACCCAGAATCTGGATCCGGATTCAGATCACCTCCAAAATTTAATGGAATCTTCCATTAGATGGCCTAATATGGATCTGCGGTGAAAATTTTGTCAAAATCCGTATAGACGTTTTGACGTAATCCTGCTAACAGTAATTCTTCAAAGCCTATATAAAGTGTAACATGATCCAGAATCTGGATCCGGATTCAGATCACCTCCAAAATTAAAGGAGTCTTCCATTCCATGGCCTAAT
This sequence comes from Thalassophryne amazonica, assembly GCF_902500255.1. Taxonomy (NCBI): domain Eukaryota; kingdom Metazoa; phylum Chordata; class Actinopteri; order Batrachoidiformes; family Batrachoididae; genus Thalassophryne; species Thalassophryne amazonica. The sequence continues at coordinate 11,516,536 of NC_047125.1, read as the reverse complement.
ATGGATCTGTGGTGAAAATTTGGTCAAAATCCGTGTAGAAGTTTTGACGTAATCCTGCTAACAGTAATCTTTCGAAAATGATATAAAGTGAAATGTGATCCAGAATCTGGATCCGGATTCAGATCACCTCCAAAATTAAAGGAGTCTTCCATTCCATGGCCTAATATGGATCTGTGGTGAAATTTGGTCAAAATCCGTGTAGAGATTTTGACGTAATCCTGCTAACAGTAATCTTTCAAAGCCTATGTAAAGTGAAACGTGATCCAGAATCTGGATCCGGATTCAGATCACATCCAAAATTAATGGAGTCTTCCATTCCATGGCCTAATATGGATCTGCGGTGAAAATCTTGTCAAAATCCGTGTAGACGTTTTGACGTAATCCTGCTAACAGTAATCCTTCAAAGCCTATATAAAGTGAAATGTGACCCAGAATCTGGATCCGGATTCAGATCACCTCCAAAATTTAATGGAATCTTCCATTAGATGGCCTAATATGGATCTGCGGTGAAAATTTTGTCAAAATCCGTATAGACGTTTTGACGTAATCCTGCTAACAGTAATTCTTCAAAGCCTATATAAAGTGAAATGTGACCCAGAATCTGGATCCAGATTCAGATCACCTCCAAAATGTAATGGAATCTTCCATTAGATGGCCTAATATGGATCTGCGGTGAAAATTTTGTCAAAATCCGTATAGACGTTTTGACGTAATCCTGCTAACAGTAATTCTTCAAAGCCTATATAAAGTGAAATGTGACCCAGAATCTGGATCCAGATTCAGATCACCTCCAAATTTAATGGAATCTTCCATTAGATGGCCTAATATGGATCTGCGGTGAAAATCTTGTCAAAATCCGTGTAGACGTTTTGACGTAATCCTGCTAACAGTAATCCTTCAAAGCCTATATAAAGTGAAATGTGACCCAGAATCTGGATCCGGATTCAGATCACCTCCAAAATTTAATGGAATCTTCCATTAGATGGCCTAATATGGATCTGCGGTGAAAATTTTGTCAAAATCCGTATAGACGTTTTGACGTAATCCTGCTAACAGTAATTCTTCAAAGCCTATATAAAGTGAAATGTGACCCAGAATCTGGATCCGGATTCAGATCACCTCCAAAATTTAATGGAATCTTCCATTAGATGGCCTAATATGGATCTGCGGTGAAAATTTTGTCAAAATCCGTATAGACGTTTTGACGTAATCCTGCTAACAGTAATTCTTCAAAGCCTATATAAAGTGTAACATGATCCAGAATCTGGATCCGGATTCAGATCACCTCCAAAATTAAAGGAGTCTTCCATTCCATGGCCTAATATGGATCTGTGGTGAAAATTTGGTCAAAATCCGTGTAGAAGTTTTGACGTAATCCTGCTAACAGTAATCTTTCGAAAATGATATAAAGTGAAATGTGATCCAGAATCTGGATCCGGATTCAGATCACCTCCAAAATTAAAGGAGTCTTCCATTCCATGGCCTAATATGGATCTGTGGTGAAAATTTGGTCAAAATCCGTGTAGAGATTTTGACGTAATCCTGCTAACAGTAATCTTTCAAAGCCTATGTAAAGTGAAACGTGATCCAGAATCTGGATCCGGATTCAGATCACATCCAAAATTAATGGAGTCTTCCATTCCATGGCCTAATATGGATCTGCGGTGAAAATTTTGTCAAAATCCGTGTTGAAGTTTTAAGGTAATCCTGCTAACAGTAATCCTTCAAAGCCTATATAAAGTGAAACTTGATCCAGAATCCAGATCACTTCCAAAATTTATTGGGTTCTTCCATGGCCTAATATTTATTTGTGGTGAAAATTGTGTCAAAATCCATGCAGTAGTGTGGATGAAATCCAGCTAACAGACAGACAGACTGACAGACAAATAAATAAACGCTGATGATTTTATTACGTCCTTGGTGGACGTAATAATAATAATAATAATAATGACTAGTTCTTCCTTGGGGAAGAGTTAGAAAGCTCGGTCAAGGATAGGGAAATGTGGGATGAGCCGTTTGGTCTACGAACAACAAGAAACGTACTCAGATAGGGGGCATAAAATGAATGGATTAATATTTATGTAGGACTTTCTCAGGAATCAAGTCATTACACCAAATCAACTAATACTAAAGGCATAGATGCAAATATAGATCACATACCACAAAATTTGTACAATAATCCCAATTTAAAGAGCTGAGAACAGAAAAAGAGCATGTCATACTGTGATATACTATGGAAAATATAATATATGACTATATTTGTAAGTATTTATGACAATGTGGCACATGTATTACGGTAATTGGGAAACAGATCTGGGGTTCAATCTTGAGTGTTTGTCTGCCTGCCTTCGCTCTTTTCCTTCTTCTGTGCTCTCTTTCCAATTAATTTCTGCAGTGGGTGCAAACTGGACAGGGAGCCTATAATGCAGCCAGATGTTCAAGGAGATTTCACTCCACTTGGGAATGTTTTGTTTACTACAAGATGAAATCAGCTCCCTTGCCCTCGTTTTACTTTTGGATTTGTTTTCTTGCAAAACCATATTTTTTCTTGCTGTTGTGGTGAAGGTTTAGTTGGCAAGAAAATCTTGAAGAGGAATTTTAACAAGTATATTTACACAATCCCTGTGGTTAAATCCAGTTTTATTTACCTAAAATTCCCCAAAATAACAAATAATTGATTAAATTAATGAACTACATAAAATCTCACAAATAACAAAAGCTATATATATTGGTATCTATGTTGGCGGGTTTCTTTTGTCACAGTATTTATTAAATATTAGTTGATAAACAAAATATACTTTGTGGTCACAGCCAATAAATCTGTCTATAATTGTGTCGAACCATGAGTCTATGCTTAGCTAATATTGAGAAACTTGTTTCAAGGTCTTTCAAAATGATATAATAAACTGTTTCCTTATTTCAGTTGAAAGTCACAGCCTTTATGTAAATTGATTTAAAATAGGGTTTGCGCTAGCTTGGCGTAAGGTGTGTTGTCAAGGCGCTGACATCACGTGTAATGTTAGCATGAGCTGTGTGGCTCCATTATGAAAAACAGGATTAAAATTACTCTTAAAAAATGCACAAGTCTAAACATACATGTTATAGTAAATGCTCGCTTGAGCCTATTAGTGATGCTAATGAGCTAACATTAGAAAGAAATGTGCTAATATCACATAACTCAGTGCAAACATGCTAATGTTAGCATAAGATTATTAAATTATACTTAGAGTTTGAGTTTTGCTTATAAAAATCTGAACACATTCAGGTAACATTACATGTTGCATGAATGAATGAATGGCAGTTTAACTATGAAGTTTTTGAGATTTTTGCAAAAGAGACTATCATAAAACAGACACAGAACAGGGACTTAAAGAATACATTGTAGATTCAGTTCAACTTGGATTATCAACCCTTTAATTTGGAGTTTTTGTGCATTGTTGTAGTGTACTTTTATTATTGGGATGCATTATTCAATTACTGTCCATTTCTAGTTTGTTTGTTTTGAAATGTTTTTATTCCTAGGAAAACTTTATTTAAATTGATGAGTGCTGCAGATACTTGTACAAAGCCCAGTCAGTGCATTTTTTTTCTTTTTTTATGGAGAAAAGTGTACTTTAAATTGGGAATTTAAAGGAAAACCAAATCCATAAATAAATTAAAAATTGCATGCTCAATTTCTTTAAAAGTTTACACACTGATAGTTATTGAAGTAGCCAAGTGGATGTCACCTAAAGTAAAATCTTGTAGTTTTGGATTTACTAGGTCTTACACTTCAGTTGTTACCATTATTATTATTATTATTATTATTATTACTACTACTACTACTAATACTTCCCTTAATTAGAGTAAGCAGGTATAAGTAATGAATGAATTAATTTATATATTTTTTTTATTCCTAAGGAACACAATTTTTCAGTCGGTATGTTGCACCATTGTCTATGTTAGCTGCCTTTCAAGCTACTTAAAAAAAGAATGAACGCAACTTAAGCTACTCTCACATAGAAGGCCTAGGCAGGCCGCATTAGTGCCAATCATTGCGTGTTATGTACTCGCCGTTATTACGAGCCACCAATTCGCTGACAACCCACACATGACTACTGCGCATATACACGCCACTTGACCACAGTGGCGCTTAATGGATCGCATTGACTGCTACTTCCTAATAAGTGTTATCAAGTTGTTCTTTGTTTTCGTCTTCAAAAAAAAATAAATAAATAAAAATACATGGGTTTTTGAGCCTTCCAGCCTGTCCCACAGATGCCATATGCATGGTAGGAAGGTGATGTGTAAAAGGAGATTGAACGGCGAGTCAAGTTGGGTGGTGAGAATATTTAAAATAGTCATCAAAAACTGGCTAGTGCAAGCTACTTTGTGGTGCTGTGTGACTTGTTTGTTGCCAGTACGGACATGTTTGTGGCGGATAGTAGCGAGTTGGGTGGTGAGTGCTACAAGTACCGCTAAATGGTACATGCAATTACTGTTAGAGGGGATTTACTATAAAGCTATTTTAATAAAACTAGTCCTAAAACAGAAAGTTAGTGAGATTAGTGTAATTTTAGTAACGATAGCGAACACAATTTTAAATACGCCATTGAGCTTGCGTCTTATCCATGCACCAGGGTAGGTTATTCAGGAAAGTATATGATGGCCAGCACGCTGAAAAGTACAGTGACTAGAGCACATCTTTCCGAAAAAAAAAAATAAGAAAATAAAAATAATAATAGTAATATTTTAAAGCCTTTCCAGCACAAACTACATGCTTCCTTTCTGTTGAATCTCACCCACCTCATTCTGGTCTCTGAGCGCAGAGAAAAAAAAAAAAAAAAAATCACAATTACATTAGCATGAAGTCAAATCTGCCTTTTGTGAAATGCCAATCCAATTAGCACGTTCCCGTTTAGCTCTCACTTCGTAAATGGAGGCTTTTGCATCTTTTACAAGGATGATGCGCAGTAAAAGGCACATTTAGTAAACAGCGTAGCCCTCAGGCTTTCCTCTGGGACTGTTTGAGCTAGGTGGCTAATGAAACGGGTCCATTAAAAACAGCAGGGAGCCGTGTGGTGGGCCATGTGGAACACACGCTCACAGTGGGCATGAGGTCTCCAGGGATGCGAAAGAAAGGACGATCCTTGTCAATGCGAATTGCAGGTGCTTTAAAGGCTCAAGACTATTGATTGTTGATAATTACCCTCATGATTGGTACTGAAATGCAGAAACCCCAAATGAATAAGCCAATTTGAGAAAATAACTTCAATTGTAATTGCTTGTCAGCAAGCAACACTGAGCTGGCTTCTCGTTAAAAAAAAAAAAAAAAAAATGTTTATAATGCAGCAATAATCAAGAAAAATAATCATGGAAATGAAATGAAAGATGCTAGGCTAATGGAAATTTAAAGCAAATTTATTTCTGAGATAGCTACACTGGGAGGACGAGTCCAGATTTCAAGATTTCATTCCAGAAGTCCAAGTATCAGTGTGGAGCTGAGACACAAAGAGGGTGGAAATGTGTGTTAAAACAATATCCAGTTGGAAGGAGACTGATGCTGGAAGGAGATTAATGAGGGAAGCCACCAAGACAACCTGTTACGGTTAGCCAAACAAAATGCAGGGAGCTGAGCAGGGAGTACAAAAAAATGGATAAATGTGCATTTAATTGTGGAGGGAGGCACCGGTGCAGGGAGATCCAGGCTTGACCAGAATGTGTCGTAGACAGTGGACCAGGACCAGGCGGTCAGGACGGAGCCGACAGGATGCAGAGCAAACACCAAGGCACCACAGCACAACCATGACTGCTCTGAAAGTATTATGGGCTTCTGTGGATGTGGTTAGTTAAACTGAACGAGGATGCAACATTTCTCCAACCTCAACCACAGGTCCATCTACTTCAGAGTTGTATAGGTGTCGTGGTGGCTTCCCTCACTAGTCTCCTAACAGCATGAGCACTAATTTTTTTAAGAACTGCCTCCTGGACAGAGTTTTAATATCCCGTACCATTCTGTTTGTATTTCTTAATGTTTGATATAAATGATATATTCAGTGACTTGGAAATGTTTATGTATCCATCCTTTCACTTGCCTCCAGCAAACATGCTATGAAAATTGTGATTTAATACCGATAATTAGAATAACTTACCCCTCTTCCAACTTTAGCAAATGGAATGAAGTTGACCACAATTAAAAAAATGAAATAAGGTTGAAATATCTTGGATTCATATGGTCTTTGTTTGATTATTTTGTTGTTGGTACTTTAGTTTGGCTGTTGTTTTGTTTGTTTGTTTTGTTTTTTTTATTTGTTTGGGGGTTTTTTTTTGCATTTTTGAAAAATAAAGATATGAGCAACTAGTGATAACTTTGTTTTGTTTATTTTTTGTTCGGTTTTGTTATATTTTTTGCATTTTTTTGGATTTGGAGTTGTATTTGTATAATGAAAATATGAGATACTAGCCAGGCTAATTTGCTTTGTTTGTTTGTTTTTTTACTTTATTTTATTTTTGGGGGAGGAGGATTGCATTTGCAAAGTGCAAATATGTGCTACTAGCTAGGCTTACTATTTTTTTTTTCTTTTTTATGAATTGTGGTTGTATTTGCAAATTGAAATTATGAGTTACTAGGAAGTCTAACTGGCATTTTTTTAAAATTTTTGCATTTTTTTTTTTCCTGATTTTGGGATGTATTTGCAAAATGAAGATATGCGCTACTCGCTAGACTAACTAGCTTTGTTTTTGTATTATTATTTTTTTTATCCATTTAGTTTGGATTGGGGTTGTATTTGGAAATTCAAGATATGTGCTACTAGCCAGACTAACTAGCTGTTTTTTATTTTTATTTATCCATTTACTTTGAATTGGGGTTGTATTTAGAAATTGAATATATGTCCTACTAGCCAGACTAACTAGCTTTGTTTTTTGTATTTTTTTTATTTTTATCCATTTACTTTGAATTGGGGTTGTATTTAGAAATTGAAGATATGTCCTACTAGCCAGACTAACTAGCTTTGTTTTTTGTATTTTTTTTTTAATTTTTATTTATCCATTTACTTTGAATTGGGGTTGTATTTAGAAATTGAAGATATGTGCTACTAGCCAGACTAACTAGCTTTGTTTTTTGTATTTTTTTTTTATTTTTATTTATCCATTTACTTTGAATTGGGGTTGTATTTAGAAATTGAATATATGCACTACTAGCCAGGCTAACTAGTTTTGTTTTTTGTATTTTTTATTTTTATTTATCTATTTACTTTGAATTGGGGTTGTATTAAGAAATTGAAGATATGTCCTACTAGCCAGGCTAACTAGCTTTGTTTTTTGTATTTTTTTTATTTTTATTTATCTATTTACTTTGAATTGGGGTTGTATTAAGAAATTGAAGATATGTCCTACTAGCCAGACTAACTAGCTTTGTGTTTTTGTATTTTTTTTTTATTTTTATTTATCCATTTACTTTGAATTGGGGTTGTATTTAGAAATTGAAGATATGTCCTACTAGCCAGACTAACTAGCTTTGTGTTTTTGTATTTTTTTTTTTATTTTTATTTATCCATTTACTTTGAATTGGGGTTGTATTAAGAAATTGAAGATATGTCCTACTAGCCAGACTAACTAGCTTTGTTTTTTGTATTTTTTTATTTTTAATTATCAATTTTATTTGAATTGGGGTTGTATTTGGAAAATGAAGATATGTGCTACTAGCCAGACTAACTAGCTTTGTTTTTTGTATTTTTTTATTTTTAATTATCAATTTTATTTGAATTGGGGTTGTATTTGGAAAATGAAGATATGTCCTACTAGCCAGACTAACTAGCTTTGTTTTTTGTATTTTTTTATTTTTAATTATCAATTTTATTTGAATTGGGGTTGTATTTGGAAAATGAAGATATGTGCTACTAGCCAGACTAACTAGCTTTGTTTTTTGTATTTTTATTATTATTATTATTATTTATCCTTTTACTTTGAATTGGGGTTGTATTTAGAAATTGAAGATATGTGCTACTAGCCAGGCTAACTAGCTTTGTTTTTTGTATTTTTTTTATTTTTATTTATCTATTTACTTTGAATTGGGGTTGTATTTAGAAATTGAATATATGTCCTACTAGCCAGGCTAACTAGCTTTGTGTGTTTGTAGTTTATTTTTATTTATCTATTTACTTTGAATTGGGGTTTTATTTAGAAATTAAAGATATGCGCTACTAGCCAGGCTAACTAGCTTTGTTTTTTGTATTTTTTTATTTTTATTTATCTATTTACTTTGAATTGGGGTTGCATTTAGAAATTGAATATATGTCCTACTAGCCAGGCTAACTAGCTTTGTGTTTTTGTAGTTTATTTTTATTTATCCATTTACTTTGAATTGGGGTTTTATTTAGAAATTAAAGATATGCGCTACTAGCCAGGCTAACTAGCTTTGTTTTTTGTATTTTTTATTTTTATTTATCCATTTACTTTGAATTGGGGTTTTATTTAGAAATTGAAGATATGTGCTACTAGCCAGGCTAACTAGTTTAATCTGTCACTCTACTGCTCTTGCTTTCTTAACAGTTAGCATGAAACTGACTGGTTTATAAGATAAAAGATATTGAGAGGTCTGTAATCTGACATAAGCATTGTGAAAAGATCCCCACTAATGAGAAGTTCTGCCATGTCTGACTTTAGCTAATGGCTAGTGGTCATTCATGTTGAACTTGGAGTTTCTTTTACCAAAAAACACTTTCTGGACTGTATATGTCTGGGAGGAAACCCAGCAGACCTCAAATTATCCTCCTCCTTTTCAGGGTCTTTTCATCATTTCAGCTCTCTTGCACACCATTCCTTTACTCTCGGACATTTTACCCACAGTCATATCTGTTCTTGCTTGCACATTATTTTCCTGCTTTCTTCTTCTCACCTCGCTCCGGTCCCTGCTTCCACCAATTTCATGCCAGGCCAGTCCTTGGAGAATCACCAAGGGCAATGGAAACAATCAGACGCCTCTTCCCCAAAACGCAAACTCCACTTCTTCGTAATCAACCATTTATTTTTTTCCACTCCGTCATAATTAAGAAGCACGAGATGAAAATTTTTTTTAGACATGGCTCTCCTTTCCTATTTCATATTTCACAGCTCTAGATTATTTATCTAAGCACGGCGCGATGTGAGCGTGCGTTGTGTGGCACCGAGCCATTTTCCACATGGGCAACCGTGAAGTCATATTGACACTAAACATATGGTCGGCCCTGTTTTGAGATACACTTGCAGACTCCCAACGTTTCACATGTCTTAATGAATAATGCCATGGTGGATTCTGGCGTCTGGAATCAATGGTATTTTTCAGCCGCAGCAACAATGCCTTCATGCATGAATTAACGCCGCGCATTTCCATTTTTACATGCTGCTCGGGAATATAACGGTTTGTAATTTCATTTGCAGTATTATCAGGGAGGGACTAAAAAGGAGACCTATCTTACTTGTAATAACTGGCCCATTTTCTGTTGATTTCCATTCCAGCTCAGCAGAGTACATCCTGGCGCGGTAAAAAGATTCAAGCGTTTGAGAGAAATCAATGATATTTTACGGTACTAAACCGCCAGTCCTTCGTGATACATCCCTTTGTTATTGAAATGCATCTCTTTGAGAAGACCCTGGATTTAATAGCAAGACTGGAGCTATTCCTGTACACAGTGAAGGGAAAAAAATTCTAATAGTAAGTGACAAGGTAGGAAGTTAAAATAATGAGACCTTGTAAATGAAGTTTGGAAGGCTAAATTATTTTGTCCACCTGCTTAATTTCAATAAAAACGAGGGTATTGGGGTTACACTTTTGTATAGGTTTCGGATGACTAGAGAAAATCCTTATTCAACTACTTAGTCAACATCGATGGCATTATATCAACTTCTATACAGACAATATCATCCCAACCAAGGTGGTGTGCCATTAACCCAACAACAACAACAACATGGTTGACCAAGGACATCAAGGCAACACTGAATGGGAAGAAGGATGCATTCAAGGAGAAGCTGAAGAGGGTGCAGCTTGAACTGAGGGAGAAGATCACAGAGGGGAAGGACAATTCCACTTATTTTCCAGAATATAAGTCATTTTCTTTTGCTAGTTTCAGGAACTCCAGTCCAACTTACCATATTTGCATCCATCCATCCATCCATCCATTTTCTTCCGCTTTATCCGGAGTCGGGTCGCAGGGGCAGCAGCTCAAGCAAAGCCGCCCAGACCTCCCGATCCACACACACCTCTCCCAGCTCCTCCGGGGGAACCCCAAGGCATTCCCAAGCCAGCCGAGAGATGTAATCGTTCCAGCGTGTCCTGGGTCTTCCCCAGGGCCTCCTCCCAATGGGATGTGCCCGGAACACCTCTCCAGCGAGGCGTCCAGGGGGCATCCGGAAAAGATGCCTGAGCCACCTCAACTGACTCCTTTTGATGTGGAGGAGCAGCGGCTCGACTCCGAGCTCCTCCCGAGTGACCGAGCTCCTCACCCTATCTCTAAGGGAGCGCCCAGCCAACCTGCGGAGGAAACTCATCTCGGCCGCTTGTACCCGCGGTCTCGTTCTTTTGGTCATGAGCCAAATCTCATGACCATAGGTGAGGATCGGAACGTAGATCGATCAGTAAATCGAGAGCTTTGCCCCCCTACTCAGCTCTCTCGTCACCACGACAGTGCGATACAGCGACCGCATCACTGCAGACGCTGCACCGATCCGTCTATCGATCTCACGCTCCATCCGTCCCTCACTCATGAACAAGACCCCGAGATACTTAAACTCCTCCACTTGAGGCAAGGACACTCCACCGACCTGAAGAGGGCAAAGCACCTTTTTCCGGTCGAGAACCATGGCCTCGGATTTGGAGGTGCTGATTTTCATCCCGTACGCCTCACACTCGGCTGCAAACCACCCCAGTGCACGCTGAAGGTCCTGATTTGACGAAGCCAACAGAACCACATCGTCTGCAAACAGCAGAGACAAGATTCTGTGGTTCCCAAACCAGACCCCCTCTACACCCTGGCTGCGCCTAGAAATTCTGTCCATAAAAATAATGAACAGAACCAGTGACAAAGGGCAGCCCTGGCAGAGGCCAACGTGCACTGGAAACAGGTTTGACTTACTACCGGCAATGCGAACCAAGCTCCTGCTGCGGTCGTACAGGGACCGGATAGCCCTTAGCAAAGGACCCCGGACCCCGTATGCCCGGAGCACTCCCCACAGGGTGCCCCGAGGGACACGGTCGAACGCCTTCTCCAGAGCCACAAAACACATGTGGACTGGTTGGGCGAACTCCCATGAACCCGAGCACCCGATGGAGCGTGTAGAGCTGGTCCAGTGTGCTGTGACCAGGACAAAAACCACACTGCTCCTCCTGAATCTGAGGTTCGACCATTGGTTGAATTCTCCTCTCCAGTACTCTGGAATGGACCTTACCGGGGAGGCTGAGGAGTGTGATCCCCCTATAGTTGGAACACACCCTCCGGTCCCCCTTCTTAAACAGAGGGACCATATTTGCATGTTGGAGTTATTTTATTTGATTAACCCTCTGGTGTCCGAGGGCATTTTTTGGACAGTTCACTCACCTGGCATAAATGTTTTGTTATTGCTGTTAACAGCTCTCCCTGCAACCCCCAATCAAGTTTTTTGTCTTTTTTTTTTTTTCAGGACAACCTGTGCTTTCAGAATATATATGTTTTTGTTGTGTTTTATAAGTGTAATAAAGGTTTACAATCAAAAATAGGCAAGGAAGAAATAAAGCGAAAAATAATATTCCACACACATTTATTCAAAACACACAGCAAACTGTAATAAACAACTGTTTTGACACTTTATAAAGGTAATTTGAGGTCTTGTGTGAAAGACTGTACAACAAAAAGGTTCAAACAATAAACACAAATGCCCATTTTGAACAATATATACAACATGGTCTATGCGTTTTGTTATTTTGATATGGTAAACAGCAACAGAGTTATCCAGTAATATTCACATGCAAACTAGTGGAGCAATCCTGATAGTTACGCACTCTTTGTTTAAGCACGTGAGATTGTCATCAGAGGCTGTCCGTCTGCTCCTGCTTTCACTTTCATGGCGCAGGGAGCATCGGAATAGTATGTATTCATTGGAGCACCCAGGGGGCTATTCAAACAGGCCAACTAGTAACACATCACTCCTGAAAACGATCTTTGGCTTTTCACGTGAGGTAAATCTGCCCTACGATTGGATTTTGGAAAACCATGTGATGGTGAACCAATTCCGATTGGACACACACATTGCGCACATCATTACACAGCTTCTATGAGGAGTACAAAGATGGCCGATGGCTGGCTCGAAAGTCAGCAGAGTTAACTTTTCACCCCCCAAAAAAGAGTAAGTTTCTATCTCATATCATTCAAAAGTTATTTGTAATTTAGTAATTTGTCATAGCCGTCGTATATGACAGCGTCGGCCACAGAGGGTTAAAGTTGATAAAATTCTCACCTGAAAATAAAATTTTGTGAACCTGACACATTGTACAAACCAGAAAAAAAAATTTAAAAAAATAAACGTTTTTCCTCACTGTTTGTGCGTCGTACCTAGAATTACAGAGACAATAACTTAGAATTGGCACACACATTCTTTGACATATGGGGAGTAACATAGGCTGTTGAGCACTTAAGTATTCATAGTAGTAGTAGTAGTAGTTTTCTGGTATCCGGGATAAGTGGTAGGTGATAGTGTTGTTGGTGGAGATACACGATTTCATTTCTGTCTGAATCAAACCCCCCTTGGGCGAGCAATCGGCCAAATGATAGAATGCAAAAAATATATCTGGGTAAGCGTACAATCATGAATCAAGTGAATGAGTAAGCCGACTTCAAAAGTTTCCAAAGACACTAACGGGATCTTGAAATCAAGTCGGGCTAATTAAGAAAGGACAACCGAGCTGGCAGATTTTGGCTTGAGGGGAAAGGGGGGAGAACATAAAGGCGCAGGTTAAGTGACAGGCCAGATGGTCCGAGTTGTGGACCAAAGTCACCTCTCTTGGTGGAAGTTCTTTCACCTTCGTCTGTTTACTGTACTACAGTTGCTGATTGGGCACATATGACATTTAAAATCAATACAACTTATTTTAAGGTGCGTTTTTACTGCATTTGTGCGGTGCACCCTATGCCAATCTGGCATTTCTGGAATAGATTAGGGTGCATTTGTCAACGCTGCCTGAAATTATTCTAATTTTTTTTTTCCTCCAGATGTCTTTTCAATTTGTTCACATTTATTTGATTTCCCACGTTGTGTACACAAACATTTAAGTAATCATTGATGCTTAAAGCCTCTGCAGGTTTATACTTGCCGAGAGCATCATAAAACACTCCTTTTTCTTTTATGAAGATTTTCCCGCAGCCTTGGATTTATTGCCGTTGTTGCGCCTCTGATGTGTTTTGATTGACAGTCACAAAATTGTTATAAGGAGAAACTGTGTGGAAAAAAAGAAGAAAAAAAATCAAAGGCTTTACAGCTACTGTGACAGATTACCTAAACTAAGATGTATTAAGTTTTCGCTAAGCTGTTCTACTAAAGTGAAAATATACAGACACTAGAGGTGGGCAATACCGGGAATTTTGATATTGATCCGATACCAAGTAAATACAGGCCCAGTATCGCTGATATCGATACCGATACCGGTACTTTTTCATATTTAAGCTTCATAGATCCAAAAGATCCAAAAGACCTAGGATAGAATTTCGCCAAACATTGTACATCGACAACAAAATACTTTATTATAACAAATAAAATTTTTGTTTAAAAAAATTATCACTCAAGTCAACTTAAAACAAAATCTTGAGGTAGAGGGCTGACAAACCACAATACAAGGGTGCGCTGCTCCGTGTTGTATGACACAGCACAGCGCTGCTCTTACAGACAGAGTAGACTTTGATGAATCTGCGTGCGCAGCAGTCTGCGTGTGGGAGAGAAAAAAAGCTTGAGTATCGATCTTTTTACACGAGGATCGTTCAATATCAATACCAGCGTTGGTATCGATATTAGGATCGATCCGCCCACCTCTAACAGACAAAGCCACAATACAGAAAAGAGCAGATTCCAATAAAAAATGACTAGCACGCTATCAAATAAGCTAGCTAAAGATTTCTCGTGTACGCCATAATTCTTGTGTCTGCTATAACTTGAAAAAACACTCTTAGTAAGAATGTCATTCTTACTGGCAACATGTAAAATTTCCTGGAGATGTGCAGTAACATTTATCAAAGCAAAATAGGAACTTTATGCATGTTTTATTAAATACATTATGAATGGAGAAACGTATCTCACTCTAACATTTGCTAGTTAGCACTGCGTTGTGACACTTCCGAGTTGTCATGCTAATGTTAGCCCATTATCAAAGCATTATGTCATGCTAGCTCATTTTAATGTATAATGCTAGGAGATTATGTTGTATTCAAAACCCTCATGAGTTTGAAGATTCCGACCTTTAGCTTGGGGGGGGGGAAAATATGCCTTGAACACTGTGTTTGATTGGAATTTCCACACAGAAACACATGAGGAAGTATCATAGTTGGCATCACAGCCACAGCAGCCGCATTTGTCACTAGTGAGACAACAGTGTTGCTAATGTTGAAAGTACATCGTTAAAACAAATTTTAAAGAAGACGTTTCTGATATATGAAATGTATTTACATTTTATGTGTAATTAGTTAAGCTACCAGCAACATATATTAAAAAAACATCTGAGAATCTCATTTAGCTCAAAAGGTAACATTAGCATAGCTCTACTGTGATAGGCTAATTAGTTGATCGTTTTTTTTTTTTTTTAGTTGATCTGTATTTGTCTCTTAGGTAATCTCATGAACACACTTTTCTTTTTCTTTTTTTTTTTGGAAGTAGGGCCCTTTCAACCCAGTCTCACGGCAGTACATAGGACTGGGTCACAAAAGTACATTAACCTATGGGTTTATGACGAGGGACAAAAATGGAGCGTTTTATTTCATATCGGGCATGAATTCATTTTGTTACAGGGGCACAAAATGCAGGGTAAAAGGGGGGATCTGGTGTGGTCATGGTTAATGTTTGGGGAGGGTACACACTTGCACTATGGTTATGATTAGAGTTAGGAGAAAGGGAAGATTATAAATCGCAAAATAATAAAAACAAATTGCGCTTTTCGTGACAGGGCATGAAAAAAGTGAGACAAGGATGGACTTTTTAAGTCAGGTCTTTCTGAGCTGGTGAGATTTCTGAACGCAACATTAGTAGTGTTATATGACAAGTCAGCATCACTTTATGTAATGCTAATGAGCTCTTATGCTAGTTTTAGCCTGTTACATATTTGCAGGCTCCTTATCCACTCAGCTACATGCTCTATAGAGCCTTTCAGGGGCCTATGATCCTTTGTGTGTGTTGGGGGGGGTAGTGTTCCGGTTCAACACGGCCATTGCAAACAACAAAAATAGCAACACTGCACATCATGCAAAAGGACAAAAAAATGCAAACCAATATGAAATGCAGTCACCAAAGTATTCAAACATCCATCCATCCATGTTCCATACCCACCTACTCCAATTAAGGGTCATGGAGAGTGTCACAGGACACTGGACGGCAGTGTGTCACAAGGTCACATATAGACAAACACATTCACAACTGCACGCACACCTAGGGACAATGTAAAGTTTCCAGTCCACCAAACCTGTACATCTTTGGATGTGGGAAGATTCCGGAGCACCCGGAGAAAACCCACGCAAAACACGTGGAGAACAGGCAAACTCCACACAGAAAGGCCATGGGTGGGAATCGATCACATGACTGATGAAAAATCACACGCCATTGATATTCCCATTCCAGAAGGTCCTTATTTCCCAATAACTGCAAAGAAGTAGCAAATCTTCATGCAACACTGTGTTACCATGGGACCCTGAAGAAAAAAATCGCACTAACATGACCTGTCTGTGTTCATGAGTACTGGCCCCTCCTGGGGAAGTAACCTGCGTCAGACTGGTGCCCCAACCAGGGAGAGTTGAAGACTCTAATCTGCTTGAATCTACAGAATCTGAACATCAGTACCGATACCAATGGGCCTAAGGGCCTATATAGGACTTACCCAACTTCTACTAAAATCGTTTCAGAAATTCCTGAAAATGCAAATTTTAGGTATTTTTATTAAGGGGGTTTTCATGAGGATTGCACTAGTATGATATATTTCCATAAAACACTTTTGTATCTACCTGTTTGGCGTGACACACCTCACAAATATCAGCACAAGAGTTATTACTTGCTTGCACACCCTCATGCACACAGATGGTTATTGATGACTGTGCAATACCAATTGGCGTAATTAATGCTTAGGTTATATTGGAAGGACGTGGACAGCGATGTGGGCAATTTATCACCAGTGGGCCTGCTTATTCTCGCTCCATTGAGCCATCAGAGAAGGCTGGCTGAGCAGAATCTTAATTGCAGGCTAAGCCCTCTACCGCCATGCCTGAAGGGGACAAGACAGGAAAGTCAAACAGTCAGCCGAGCCTCCCTTCTCTTCATTCTTTCAGTTGTCATCACTTCACCTCCTCACAAAGAAGAATACAAGAATATGTGCTAAAGCACACAACTACTCTAACATGAGTACAAATGGATGATACCACAGGACTGCAATAGAACTCCTCAGGCGATTTTTCGAGGTTGCAGTCGCAATCTTGATTTTCATTGCCAATATTTTCCCCATATTGAGTCCTGTCAGGGTTATTGTGTTGACAGAAATATTTGCAGAGCATTTTTTCCCCCCACAGAATTATCCATCTTGTCACAGCTGCAAGGTTAAATTATTGAGTTGAATCTTTATATTGTCCTAGACTAACATTATCAAAACCATAAATGTTCACAGAATAAATTATTTTTATATGAGCAAGCTCATAACCTTGTTTTTAATTGTTGTTGGTGGCGGTACTAGCTAGTGTAGGTTTATCTAGCATAAACCGATCTCAACAGTCTTGTTATTGTTGTTGGTGGTGCGACGAGTTAGCAAAGTTTTGACTAACGTAGCCCAAGCTCAAGAATCTTTTTTTGTTGGTGGTGCTATTAGCAAGTGTAGTTTTGACGAGTGTAACCCACAACCAATCTTGTTGTTATTGCTGTTGGTGGCACTACTAGTTAGCAAAGTTTTGACTAACATAGCCCATGCTCAACAGTCTTCTTTTTTTGTTGGTGGTGCTACTATCAAGTGTAGTTTTGACGAGTGTAGCCCACAACCAATCTTGTTATTGTTGTTGGTGGCACTACTAGTTAGCAAAGTTTTGACTAACGTAGCCCAAGCTCAACAATCTTTTTTTGTTGGTGGTGCTATTAGCAAGCGTAGTTTTGACTAGTGTAACCCACAAACAATCTTGTTATTGTTGTTGGTGGTGCTACTAGTTAGCAAAGCTTTGACTAACATAGCCCATGCTCAACAGTCTTCTTTTTTTGTTGGTGGTGCTACTATCAAGTGTAGTTTTGACGAGTGTAGCCCACAACCAATCTTGTTGTTATTGTTGTTGGTGGCACTACTAGTTAGCAAAGTTTTGACTAACGTAGCCCAAGCTCAACAATGTTCTTTTTTTGTTGGCGGTGCTATTAGCAAGCGTAGTTTTGACTAGTGTAACCCACAAACAATCTTGTTATTGTTGTTGGTGGTGCTACTAGCAAAGCTTTGACTAACATAGCCCATGCTCAACAGTCTTCTTTTTTTGTTGGTGGTGCTATTAGCAAGCGTAGTTTTGACTAGTGTAACCCACAAACAATCTTGTTATTGTTGTTGGTGGTGCTACTAGCAAAGCTTTGACTAACATAGCCCATGCTCAACAGTCTTCTTTTTTTGTTGGTAGTGCTACTATCAAGTGTAGTTTTGACGAGTGTAGCCCACAACCAATCTTCTTGTTGTTGGTGGCGCTACTAGTTAGCAAAGTTTTGACTAACATAGCCCAAACTCAACAATGTGCTTTTTTGTTGGTGGTTCTACTAGCAAGTGTAGTTTTGACTAGTGTAACCCACAAACAATCTTGTTATTGTTGTTGGCGGTGCTACTAGCAAAGTTTTGACTAACATAGCCCAAACTCAACAGTGTTCTTTTTTTGTTGGCAGTGCTACTAGCAAATGTAGTTTTGACGAGTGTAGCCCACAACCAATCTTGTTGTTGGTGGTGGCGCTACTAGTTAGCAAAGTTTTGACTAACATAGCCCATGCTCAACAGTCTTCTTTATTTGTTGGTGGTGCTACTATCAAGTGTAGTTTTGACGAGTGTAGCCCACAACCAATCTTGTTATTGTTGTTGGTGGCACTACTAGTTAGCTATGTTTTGACTAACGTAGCCCAAGCTCAACAATGTTCTTTTTTTGTTGGCGGTGCTATTAGCAAGTGTAGTTTTGACGAGTGTAACCCACAACCAATCTTGTTGTTATTGTTGTTGGTGGCGCTACTAGCAAAGTTTTGACTAACATAGCCCATGCTCAACAGTCTTCTTTTTTTGTTGGTAGTGCTACTATCAAGTGTAGTTTTGACGAGTGTAGCCCACAACCAATCTTGTTGTTGGTGGTGGCACTACTAGTTAGCAAAGTTTTGACTAACATAGCCCATGCTCAACAGTCTTCTTTTTTTGTTGGTAGTGCTACTATCAAGTGTAGTTTTGACGAGTGTAGCCCACAACCAATCTTCTTGTTGTTGGTGGCGCTACTAGTTAGCAAAGTTTTGACTAACATAGCCCAAACTCAACAATGTGCTTTTTTGTTGGTGGTTCTACTAGCAAGTGTAGTTTTGACAAGTGTAACCCACAAACAATCTTGTTATTGTTGTTGGCGGTGCTACTAGCAAAGTTTTGACTAACATAGCCCAAACTCAACAGTGTTCTTTTTTTGTTGGCAGTGCTACTAGCAAATGTAGTTTTGACGAGTGTAGCCCACAACCAATCTTGTTGTTGGTGGTGGCGCTACTAGTTAGCAAAGTTTTGACTAACATAGCCCATGCTCAACAGTCTTCTTTTTTTGTTGGTAGTGCTACTATCAAGTGTAGTTTTGACGAGTGTAGCCCACAACCAATCTTGTTGTTGGTGGTGGCACTACTAGTTAGCAAAGTTTTGACTAACATAGCCCAAACTCAACAATGTGCTTTTTTGTTGGTGGTTCTACTAGCAAGTGTAGTTTTGACTAGTGTAACCCACAAACAATCTTGTTATTGTTGTTGGCGGTGCTACTAGCAAAGTTTTGACTAACATAGCCCAAACTCAACAGTGTTCTTTTTTTGTTGGCAGTGCTACTAGCAAATGTAGTTTTGACGAGTGTAGCCCACAACCAATCTTGTTGTTGGTGGTGGCACTACTAGTTAGCAAAGTTTTGACTAACGTAGCCCAAGCTCAAGAATCGTTTTTTGTTGGTGGTGCTATTAGCATGCATAGTTTTGACTAGTGTAACCCACAAACAATCTTGTTATTGTTGTTGGTGGCGCTACTAGCAAAGTTTTGACTAACATAGCCCATGCTCAACAGTCTTCTTTTTTTGTTGGTAGTGCTACTATCAAGTGTAGTTTTGACGAGTGTAGCCCACAACCAATCTTGTTGTTGGTGGTAGTACTACTAGTTAGCAAAGTTTTGACTAACATAGCCCAAACTCAACAATGTGCTTTTTTGTTGGTGGTTCTACTAGCAAGTGTAGTTTTGACTAGTGTAACCCACAAACAATCTTGTTATTGTTGTTGGTGGTGCTACTAGCAAAGTTTTGACTAACATAGCCCAAACTCAACAATGTTCTTTTTTTGTTGGCAGTGCTACTAGCAAGTGTAGTTTTGACGAGTGTAGCCCACAACCAATCTTGTTGTTGGTGGTGGTGCTACTAGTTAGCAAAGCTTTGACTAACATAGCCCAAACTCAACAATCTTCTCTTCTTTTTTTGTTGGCGGTGCTACTAGCAAGTGTAGTTTTGACAGGTGTTGCCCATAAACAATCGTGTTGTTATTGTTGTTGGTGGTGATACTAGTTAGCAAAGCTTTGACTAACATAGCCCATGCTCAACAGTCTTCTTTATTTGTTGGTAGTGCTACTATCAAGTGTAGTTTTGACGAGTGTAGCCCACAACCAATCTTGTTGTTGTTGGTGGCGCTACTAGTTAGCAAAGTTTTGACTAACATAGCCCTAACTCAATGTGCTTTTTTTGTTGGTGGTTCTACTAGCAAGTGTAGTTTTGACTAGTGTAACCTACAAACAATCTTGTTATTGTTGTTGGTGGCGTTACTAGCAAAGTTTTGACTAACATACCCCAAGCTCAACAATCTTCTTTTTTTGTTGGTGGTGCTAATAGCAAGTGTAGTTTTGACTAGTGTGCTACAAGCTAGTGTACTTTGACTAGCCTAGCTTGTCACCACTCACATATATTACTGAAGAGAAATATTTTTTACTACTCTATTTCATGTTTTACGTGACTCTAAACTACATATAACACAGTGAAAAGGTTGACATACTGGAAATCTGACTTAAAATCACACTTTTATCTTACCTCTTTAATTTGTATGTCATATTGTAAATGTTCACGCATCAAAATAAACTGCCTTATTTGACTTTATACACGCAGTGTTGTGAGATCTAATTAAAACTGAAACTTTAATGCAACAGTCGTCATTCATTTTTGGTGTTTTGCTAAACTGTCAGTTATGTCAAAAACCTAAATTTCTTCAACAAACAGAACTTTTATTTCATATTTATTTATTATTTATTTTTGTTCAAGTGAAATGGCAGTTTCAATCTTGCTACAGTCCTGAAGTCTACTATTTTTTTTTTGTTGTTTGTTTGTTTTTGCTTTATTTATTTATTTATTTTTAAGTACTTGGGTGATTCTTTAACTACGGGCACTATTGGCCTTGTAAATGTAATTTCCACAACACCTTTGCCTTACAATATAAAGCGCCTTGGGGCAACTGTTTGTTGTGATTTGGCGCTATATACATGTGCTCTGATGTCACTGTTTATCTCCATAGAAACTACCCAAACAATCTTTCATACAAACTGTTTAAAGGGACATTACAGTGTTGTGGTGGAAATTACGGCAATAGTGTGGGACAACTACATTTTGTTTAAAAAAAATCACAACAGTTGTATGACATTGAATACCCCAATTATGTTTTGATTATTTTACTGATATTTTATTCAGAGATATTTTAAAACATTAGAAAAAACATTTCTTTACCATTCATTTTTATCATTGAAGATCAAAAGTCTGGGTGTGACAAGCACAAAACGGCAATATTTGCATATAATGATGCTGAAAAAAGGTGAAAAAGTCATCATAGACTACTAGAACAAATTTCTTAACACACTTTCATTGTAAAGATAACTATAAAAAGTGTGAAATTTCCCCTTTTTTCTGTTTTTCATACAATATGATCAAAGGACATAATAAGTGCCCGTAGTCTAAGAATCACCCACTTATGGACATCCCATTTATTTATTTATTTATTTATACATATTACACATTTATTTTATTATTCTCAACACAATGTCTCACTTCATTTTATGGTCATGTTCTACCTATTTTATATGTTTTTCACGAATAATTTAAATATTTCACTTTTGGTCTATGCCTGTTGTTTCAAATGTGTTTTAGAAATAAACTGAATTCACTTTATTTAAAAAAAACACAATTTAAATATTTGTAAGAGTTCCCCTTGTGCCTTCTGGCAAGTAGTAAAGATGTATAAGTCAAAGGGGAATGAGTAGTTTTTATGGGCACTGTAAACCTGTTGGTGTTTCACAGTTGTTTGACTGGTCTTGTAAAAAGTTTAACTTAGACCAATTTTGGTTTCTGGACGACTTCCTGGATTATTTGTACTCTATTACAGGGTAGGGTAGAAACTCTCTGATGGTCCAATCAAGACATAAGTGCCACTTGCTATGTCAGATGAAATTTTGCGTGAAACATTTAAAAGTTAATTTCTTCAAAGCATGGTTGATTGGGCAATCATAGCCAGCCTGTACACAGATGCCTTGAGCATAGTACAGAGTGGAGGCAGAGATTCAGTAATTTCAAGTGAAAACTGGTGTTCATCAGGGATGTGTACTTTTTGTGCTTATGAGGCCACCCACCACTTTAATCATATCTTAGATCTTGTTCTGACTTATGGTATGGAAATAGAAGACTTAACAGTATTCCCTGAAAACTCCCTTCTGTCTGATCATTTCTTAATAACATTTACATTTACTCTGATGGACTACCCAGCAGTGGGGAATAAGTTTCATTACACTAGAAGTCTTTCAGAAAGCGCTGTAACTGGGTTTAAGGATATGATTCCTTCTTTATGTTCTCTAATGCCATATACCAACACAGTGCAGAGTAGCTACCTAAACTCTGTAAGTGAGATAGAGTATCTCGTCAATAGTTTTACATCCTCATTGAAGACAACTTTGGATGCTGTAGCTCCTCTAAAAAAGAGAGCTTTAAATCAGAAGTGCCTGACTCCGTGGTATAACTCACAAACTCGCAGCTTAAAGCAGATAACCCGTAAGTTGGAGAGGAAATGGCGTCTCACTAATTTAGAAGATCTTCACTTAGCCTGGAAAAAGAGTATGTTGCTCTATAAAAAAGCCCTCCGTAAAGCTAGGACATCTTTCTACTCATCACTAATTGAAGAAAATAAGAACAACCCCAGGTTTCTTTTCAGCACTGTAGCCAGGCTGACAAAGAGTCAGAGCTCTATTGAGCCGAGTATTCCTTTAACTTTAACTAGTAATGACTTCATGACTTTCTTTGCTAACAAAATTTTAACTATTAGAGAAAAAATTACTCATAACCATCCCAAAGACGTATCGTTATCTTTGGCTGCTTTCAGTGATGCCGGTATTTGGTTAGACTCTTTCTCTCCGATTGTTCTGTCTGAGTTATTTTCATTAGTTACTTCATCCAAACCATCAACATGTTTATTAGACCCCATTCCTACCAGGCTGCTCAAGGAAGCCCTACCATTACTTAATGCTTCGATCTTAAATATGATCAATCTATCTTTGTTAGTTGGCTATGTACCACAAGCTTTTAAGGTGGCAGTAATTAAACCATTACTTAAAAAGCCATCACTTGACCCAGCTAACTTAGCTAATTATAGGCCAATCTCCAACCTTCCTTTTCTCTCAAAAATTCTTGAAAGGGTAGTTGTAAAACAGCTAACTGATCATCTGCAGAGGAATGGTCTATTTGAAGAGTTTCAGTCAGGTTTTAGAATTCATCATAGTACAGAAACAGCATTAGTGAAGGTTACAAATTATCTTCTTATGGCCTCGGACAGTGGACTCATCTCTGTGCTTGTTCTGTTAGACCTCAGTGCTGCTTTTGATACTGTTGACCATAAAATTTTATTACAGAGATTAGAGCATGCCATAGGTATTAAAGGCACTGTGCTGCCGTGGTTTGAATCATATTTGTCTAATAGATTACAATTTGTTCATGTAAATGGGGAATCTTCTTCACAGACTAAAGTTAATTATGGAGTTCCACAAGGTTCTGTGCTAGGACCAATTTTATTCACTTTATACATGCTTCCCTTAGGCAGTATTATTAGACGGTATTGCTTAAATTTTCATTGTTACGCAGATGATACCCAGCTTTATCTATCCATGAAGCCAGAGGACACACACCAATTAGCTAAACTGCAGGATTGTCTTACAGACATAAAGACATGGATGACCTCTAATTTCCTGCTTTTAAACTCATATAAAACTGAAGTTATTGTACTTGGCCCCACAAATCTTAGAAACATGGTGTCTAACCAGATCCTTACTCTGGATGGCATTACCCTGACCTCTAGTAATACTGTGAGAAATCTTGGAGTCATTTTTGATCAGGATATGTCATTCAAAGCGCATATTAAACAAATATGTAGGACTGCTTTTTTGCATTTACGCAATATCTCTAAAATCAGAAAGGTCTTGTCTCAGAGTGATGCTGAAAAACTAATTCATGCATTTATTTCCTCTAGGCTGGTCTATTGTAATTCATTATTATCAGGTTGTCCTAAAAGTTCCCTAAAAAGCCTTCAGTTAATTCAAAATGCTGCAGCTAGAGTACTGACGGGGACTAGAAGGAGAGAGCATATCTCACCCATATTGGCTTCTCTTCATTGGCTTCCTGTTAATTCTAGAATAGAATTTAAAATTCTTCTTCTTACTTATAAGGTTTTGAATAATCAGGTCCCATCTTATCTTAGGGACCTCGTAGTACCATATCACCCCAATAGAGCGCTTCGCTCTCAGACTGCAGGCTTACTTGTAGTTCCTAGGGTTTGTAAGAGTAGAATGGGAGGCAGAGCCTTCAGCTTTCAGGCTCCTCTCCTGTGGAACCAGCTCCCAATTCAGATCAGGGAGACAGACACCCTCTCTACTTTTAAGATTAGGCTTAAAACTTTCCTTTTTGCTAAAGCTTATAGTTAGGGCTGGATCAGGTGACCCTGAACCATCCCTTAGTTATGCTGCTATAGACGTAGACTGCTGGGGGGTTCCCATGATGCACTGTTTCTTTCTCTTTTTGCTCTGTATGCACCACTCTGCATTTAATCATTAGTGATCGATCTCTGCTCCCCTCCACAGCATGTCTTTTTCCTGGTTCTCTCCCTCAGCCCCAACCAGTCCCAGCAGAAGACTGCCCCTCCCTGAGCCTGGTTCTGCTGGAGGTTTTCCTGTTAAAAGGGAGTTTTTCCTTCCCACTGTAGCCAAGTGCTTGCTCACAGGGGGTCGTTTTGACCGTTGGGGTTTTACATAATTATTGTATCGCCTTGCCTTACAATATAAAGCGCCTTGGGGCAACTGTTTGTTGTGATTTGGCGCTATATAAAAAAAATGATTGATTGATTGATTGATGTGTACTAGCGCCTTTTCTGTTCAAATAGCATGGATTTTGTGTTGGGTTAGGGTTGTCAAATATCATGACTTGGATGTTATTCATGGTGATTTTACTGACCTTGAACTCGTGGGTGATGCTGTCAATTTTGCAGAATCACTGGATGCCCAAATTGTAGCACTTGGGAATTCAAGAGACGATTTTGAGTGTCTGGGTTTGGGACCTGGATCACAACTGAGATCCAGGCTTTTAAGGACTTCCTGGACTCACCTAGTGTAGCTGGGTGTGGTGAAAGTGTTGAACTTGTACAGGCTTTCACTTATCTCATGCCTTTGGGTCTTTGAGACCAAGAGATGCCTGGGAAGCCCATATGGAGGTATGAGGTCGCTGGACAGAGGCATTTGGCGATGCCGGTATCTTTGCAAGAGAACGAAATTCGAAGTCTTTAGGGTCAAGGTGCTAACTGTTGTACTGTATAGTTGCTAGAATTAGACACTAACCAGTGATCTTAGGTGCCAACTGGATGTTTTTTGTTATGATGTCTCTTTGGAGGATCCTTGGATCCCACTAGAGTGACTTTGTTTCAAGCAAGCAGTTACTTAGGAAGATGACAGGCGTCACTTGCATTGTGAGGGTGCGTCAATGCTGACATGATGTCCATGTGGCACGTTTCTCTGGGCACAATCCAGTGCGCAGGTGTCTGAGTATTGAGGACCACAGTTGCTGGAGAAGGCCAAGGAGACAACCATGTTTTTCCTAGCTTCTGCAAATGCATGGGTTACTTTATGAATGTGGAGAAGCACCGGTTGTGTACCTGGGTGGATGCCATCCAGGACACAAGGCCTTTTGGTGGTGTCATGGACCACCGAATTGTTCAAAGTGCAGCTTCAGCCCATGCTCCCAGACATTATGAAACATTTTAAAATCAGAAGGTAATTGACGGGAAGCCACAATATGATCTATGGCATAGCTGTACTATGTATCAGTAATTCCTTTCTCTGTGGATTTTTGAAACACACACATTTTATGTCAGGAACATAAAAAAATGGTCAGAACCCAGGCATAGCAATCTACTTTGCCTGCTCTGGTTCACATTAAAACATCACATCTCATAGTTATTCTATCATCTGTTCAGATCTCCAGCGACGAGCTGTCTTCTTGGCCAGCACTGAGTGAAAAATCTAAATATTTCAACTGCACTCTGTTATCAGGCATATCACAAACAAGACAGCAGCCAATATCCACCAAAACCGCTTGTGTCAATACCAGAGAGGGGAGAGATGTAATGCAATATGATAGACTGCCGACCTTTGTCTACGATCAGTGGTGTCAGTGGGATGACAAATAAATTAAGCTGCAGTCGAGTGCTGATGGTGAATAATGCAGACGTTTTAGCCTCAGCTCACCAACTCTCAGGCATCATCGAAAATTTGACTGCAAATGCATATTTCAACCTAATGACTATGTGCATACACATGAGATCCAGACCGATATGTATT
This sequence comes from Thalassophryne amazonica, assembly GCF_902500255.1. Taxonomy (NCBI): domain Eukaryota; kingdom Metazoa; phylum Chordata; class Actinopteri; order Batrachoidiformes; family Batrachoididae; genus Thalassophryne; species Thalassophryne amazonica. Next base: position 11,490,246 of record NC_047125.1, on the reverse strand, counting down.
TGGGGGGGCAATACAACAAAATATTATGAGGCTATTCCACAGAGAGTCGTTGCTGCTTCTATGGTGTCTGATCAGTGACAAAACCCCACTTGCATAAAAAATAATCACTCCTGTACAGATAAGTTTCAAGCAAGCAAGCAGAAATCAACTTCGCGCGAGCAGAAATCAACTTTTTGCGAGCATAAATAAACTACGCGTGAGCAGAAATCAACTTTTTGCGAGCATAAATAAACTACGCGTGAGCAGAAATCAACTTTTTGCGAGCATAAATAAACTACGCGTGAGCAGAAATCAACTTTTTGCGAGTATAAATAAACTACGCGTGAACAGAAATCAACTTTTTGCAAGCATAAATAAACTTCACGCAAGCAGAAATAAACTATGCGTGAGCAGAAATCAACTTTTTGCGAGCATAAATAAACTACGCGTGAACAGAAATCAACTTTTTGCAAGCATAAATAAACTATGCGTGAGCAGAAATCAACTTTTTGCAAACAGAAATAAACTTCATGCAAGCAGAAATAAACTATGCGTGAGCAGAAATCAACTTTTTGCAAACAGAAATAAACTTCATGCAAGCAGAAATAAACTACGCGTGAGCAGAAATCAACTTTTTGCGAGTATAAATAAACTACGCGTGAACAGAAATCAACTTTTTGCAAGCATAAATAAACTTCACGCAAGCAGAAATAAACTATGCGTGAGCAGAAATCAACTTTTTGCGAGCATAAATAAACTACGCGTGAACAGAAATCAACTTTTTGCAAGCATAAATAAACTATGCGTGAGCAGAAATCAACTTTTTGCAAACAGAAATAAACTTCATGCAAGCAGAAATAAACTACGCGTGAGCAGAAATCAACTTTTTGCAAACAGAAATAAACTTCATGCAAGCAGAAATAAACTACGCGTGAGCAGAAATACACTACGCACAAACAGAAATCAACTTTTTGCAAGCAGAAATACACTACGCACAAACAGAAATCAACTTTTTGCAAGCAGAAATAAACTACACGTGAGCAGAAATCAACTTTTTGCAAGCAGAAATAAACTTCACGCAAGCAGAAATAAACTACGCACGAACAGAAATCAACTTTTTGCAAGCAGAAATAAACTTCACACAAGCAGAAATAAACTACGTGTGAGCAGAAATACACTACGCACTAACAGAAATCAACTTTTTGCAAGCAGAAATAAACTACACGTGAGCAGAAATCAACTTTTTGCAAGCAGAAATAAACTTCACGCAAGCAGAAATAAACTACGCACAAGCAGAAATCAACTTTTTGCAAGCATAAATAAACTATGCGTGAGCAGAAATCAACTTTTTGCAAGCAGAAATAAACTTCACGCAAGCATAAATAAACTATGCGTGAGCAGAAATCAACTTTTTGCAAGCAGAAATAAACTTCACGCAAGCAGAAATAAACTACGCGTGAGCAGAAATACACTACGCACAAACAGAACTCAACTTTTTGCAAGCAGAAATAAACTACGCGTGAGCAGAAATCAACTTTTTGCAAGCAGAAATAAACTTCACGCAAGCAGAAATAAACTACGCGTGAGCAGAAATACACTACGCACAAACAGAAATCAACTTTTTGCAAGCAGAAATAAACTACGCGTGAGCAGAAATCAACTTTTTGCAAGCAGAAATAAACTTCACGCAAGCAGAAATAAACTACACGCGAGCAGAAATCAACTTTTTGCAAGCAGAAATAAACTACGTGCGAGCAGAAATACACTACGCTCGAACAGAAATCAACTTTTTGCAAGCAGAAATAAACTTCGCGCAAGCAGAAATAAACTACGTGCGAACAGAAATCAACTTTTTGCAAGCAGAAATAAACTACGCGTGAACAGAAATCAACTTTTTGCAAGCAGAAATAAACTACGCGCGAACAGAAATCAACTTTTTGCAAGCAGAAATAGACTACGCGTGAACAGAAATCAACTTTTTGCAAGCAGAAATAAACTTCGCGCAAGCAGAAATAAACTACGCGCGAACAGAAATCAACTTTTTGCAAGCAAAAATAAACTTCGCGCAAGCAGAAATAAACTACGCGTGAACAGAAATCAACTTTTTGCAAGCAGAAATAAACTTCGCGCAAGCAGAAATAAACTACGCGCAAACAGAAATCAACTTTTTGCAAGCAGAAATAAACTTTGCGCAAGCAGAAATACACTACGCGTGAACAGAAATCAACTTTTTGCAAGCAGAAATAAACTACGCGTGAGCACAAATCAACTTTTTGCAAGCAGAAATAAACTTCACGCAAGCAGAAATAAACTACGCGTGAGCAGAAATACACTACGCACAAACAGAAATCAACTTTTTGCAAGCAGAAATAAACTACACGTGAGCAGAAATCAACTTTTTGCAAGCAGAAATAAACTTCATGCAAGCAGAAATAAACTACGCGTGAGCAGAAATACACTACGCACAAACAGAAATCAACTTTTTGCAAGCAGAAATAAACTTCGCCCAAGCAGAAATACACTACGCGCGAAGAGAAATCAACTTTTTGCAAGCAGAAATAAACTTCGCGCAAGCAGAAATACACTACGCGCGAAGAGAAATCAACTTTTTGCAAGCAGAAATAAACTTCGCGCAAGCAGAAATACACTACGCGCGAAGAGAAATCAACTTTTTGCAAGCAGAAATAAACTTCGCGCAAGCAGAAATACACTACGCGCGAAGAGAAATCAACTTTTTGCAAGCAGAAATAAACTTCGCGCAAGCACAAATACACTACGCGCGAACAGAAATCAACTTTTAGCAAGCAGAAATAAACTTCGCGCAAGCAGAAATACACTACGCGTGAACAGAAATCAACTTTTTGCAAGCAGAAATAAACTTCGCGCAAGCAGAAATACACTACGCACGAACATAAATCAACTTTTTGCAAGCAGAAATAAACTTTGCGCAAGCAGAAATAAACTACGCATGAACAGAAATCAACTTTTTCAAGCAGAAATAAACTTCGTGCAAGTAGAAATAAACTACGCACGAACAGAAATCAACTTGATGCAAGCAGAAATAAACTTCGTGTAAGCAGAAACTTTCCACGAGCAGATATCAAGTTCAAGCTGGCGGAAGGAGTGCTGGTCCTCGCACATAGCACCTTTGCGTGCGCGCAGAAATAATTTTCGCACACAGAGTGATAATTTACACTTGTGCGGTTAATATCTATGCGTGAATGGGTTTTTGTCACTGATATGACGCCATATGCTTCTCATTTAATGCTGAACGGCAAATCGGGGTGCATTTTGAATCATCATAGTAACTTCCGATTCATTTTGTGACGGGAGCACGAAAAAAAAATGCGAGATTGGGCTGGTTTAATGACGCATGCATTCATGTTATCGTTAGTTGCTCAAATAGTTATGTGTGTCTCACAGGACCAGTGTCAATGTCAGTTTTCTCTGAATATAAGATTAAAAAATTACAGAAGTTTTTTCACTCACACTAGAATCCTAATTTATTTGAATTTTCTGGCATGTAAAGATGAGTGTCGTCAGCATAGCAATGAGAAGAAATTCTCAGTACCCTGCAGAACCCCATTTTACCAGAGCAAGTGTCAACATTATGTTGTCATCCAAGACACACTGGAGTCAGTTAGATAAATATGTCCACCATCAGATAACCAGCCAGGAATACCAAAATAATTTTCAAGCTGATCCAACAATACACATTGATCAAAAATTGCAACATCCAGCAGTAGCAGCACTATGGTGATATCAAGAAGACAATCATTTAACACTTGAGTATGGGCTGACTTTGTGGAGTAATAATTTCTAAAATACCAACTGTAGTGGCTCAAAAGATACTATTATCAATAAAATAGTCCACAAGCTGCCTGAAACCATTTTCTTCCAAAATATCAAAATATATTAACCAAAATATCTTGGACAGCAAATGGTGACCCTGATGGTGGTAACCATGGTGATGGTAAAGGTTGCCCTTGAATAAAAGTTTCAACTATGTCAAACAGAAATTTTGGATTATGCTCATTTTTTTCAAATTAAACAAGATTAATAAAGGCCTGTTTATACTCCAGTACATCCTACGCAAGATGAAAGTACTAAATTAGAGTTATGCCATGTACTATGCTTTACTGTACACTCGATTTATCATAGGTGCTCGTTAAACCAAGGTGTTTGCAACTTAGGGCAACAAGATTCACCAGTAAGTGGCGCAATTGAATCGAACACATTGGTGAATGCTGTACTACAGTAGACACTGTAGACAATGGAATCTCAGGTAATCTAGCACTAAATTTGATTAGAGTAGTGTCCAATCTCATTGGGCAAGGGAACGATTCTTCAAACTTAATAAAGTATTAATAAGTCGGCCATATGCCACATGATGATGCATCAGGGCATTGACATTATAAAAAGGTGCCAATGGAACTTAGCTACATATTCTAGAACCACAGTGTGTACACTGACCACAGTCCCCAAGGAGGGGGTTCAGGAACTATGCAACAGGTTATGATACCATCAGTGGTCTCTCTCTCAAACCTGCCTCTTGCTTTCTTTCCATGTGCAAGACTACTTCACTTGCATTTGTTTCTTTTCTGTCAACACTCAGCTGGCTAACTACCCCAGGAACTTACCCAATTCAGAGGTTCCGCGTGTCCTCACTCTGTCACTCTTTCACAAGTTGTTGCCAAAAGGTACGGATTAATTATGTTCTTTTTCACATTTTAAGCAAAAAAAAATGTGGAAACAGTGACCAAACTGCAAGTTTGACCTTGCGTATAGATGTTGTTGTAGGGCAAGCCTTTCACTGATGGGTCGCTAATGGGACGCTCACCATCATCTCTGACATTCTGCCAGTTATAGCTAGAACAATTATGCAGTATATTTACAGAATTCACTGCATCAAATGTAATTTTATTATGTTTTTCTGAAAATCTAGGACAGTACACTGATTTTTATTTTTTTTTCTGCTTGATTTTTACATTCTTGTATAATATTACATTCAGATTGATTCAATACAAATCAGGGTGATTCACGGTGGAACAGCTCGTATGAGCAAACCATGAAAACATAGAGCCGACGAGAAGGCATGAACAATCCCGCTGCGGCTCGTGCACAACAGTCATGTGCACGAGCGTGCAAGAAACAGTCGTAGCGGGAACACAGTGCAAGCAGCTGGGATGTGTCGCACCACATCGCGCCACTGATATGGAAAAAAAAACCCAGCTGTATAATTAGTGAATATCACTGGGTTGATATAAATAATAATTAAAAGGGGATGCAATACAGAACCCCACAGTTAAATAAAAAAAAAAAAAAATGCCACTCACTGGATTCAAACCTGCACTTTACAAAAGCTCTGATTACCAGATGGAAACTTTACCACTGTGCTACAACCACTGTCTTATAACAGCAGTGTGAAATGACTAAAATCAACAAGAACATAAATGTATTTTTTTTAAAAATACATATGGCGTATATGGCATATTTCTGCTGATACGTAACTGAAAGTGGCGTATTTGTCACACTGTTGGCTTGTCATATAGCAATGCGACTCTTTTACTTTTAACTTTTTTACTTTTTCCCTTTCTTCTTTATTGTCGTTTATACAACAATAACACCCGATCAGATTCCTTGTATGTAAGAACTTACTTGGTAATAAATTCAATTCTTATTCTGTCCAGTTGGTGGCAGTAATATACTAACAAGTTCCCAAACTCCAATAAATTGTACAAAAGAAGAATAGAAGGCAGAATAAAACACCTGAAAAGGACAAAAAAAAAAAAAAAACTGCATGGAAACTACAAAAAGTGAAGTGACACTTGAGTCTTTGTGACACAATAAGGTAATAAAGCTGTTTCCTGGCAGTTTTAAAGAGACTTGATACTTGAGTTTCTGGGGAAATTTCCAAACAAAACCTCAACTGAAATATCATATCTGCATGAAATTATAATTATGATCTGTAAATCATTTGCGATAGTTTGTGTCCCCATTTTGAGCAACTCTGACTTTTAGTCTGGCCTTCTGGTGCCCTATTCTACAATATATATTCCTAAACATCATTACTTGACAGAATAAACAGTTGATACAGAGATTGCTCATCATTTTGACAGCAAATGTGTTTGTAAAGCCAAAAAGTAATTATCGCTGTTCACACATCACCTATTTTAAAAGCTTATGAAAGTGCACATAATGAGGTTTACACACAATGTTGAGTGCATATCTGTTTTTATACCCAAACCTTCACAGGCGACTGTTGCAAATCGGTCATTCAAATATTCCCCTTTGCACAAACATGACCGACTGTGTTTACAACAGGAAAAAACATCTCATATCAAAGCAGATGGATAGTGAAGACATCTGCAGTGTGTACTGCATGCCTAATCTGTCTTCTAGACTTTCTCTCTGTCGCTCCCTTTCCCCCCTGCGCTTTTCCCCTTAACCCTCCGGCTAAACACAGTCTATTGTATTCTTCATGTTGGGCTTGCATGAAAAACTGTCACCAGCACTTCGGTTCTGTGTCATCATCTGGCTGTCAGAGGGGAGCAGTTTCTCTGCATGTGTGTGTGTTTACATGTGTGTGGGCAGGCTGCCACCCCGCGATCTCCTATCAGCTGATTGGCATGGCAGCAACCAGCAGACACTTATCCCATGTGCCACGTTGGAGTCAGCACTTCCTAGATAAACAAGCTTCTCTTGCAGAAGTAACATTGCTGCAGGTAGAAAGTAAGGAAGCAGTGAATGAAAGTGGTGGCGCCCGTGGCGGGGGGTTACTAATAACAAAAAAAAAATCATTCCGTTATGTCAGATCATTAATATTCCCACTATTATTCTCTCCGGCATCCAAGGATGTTTCCTTGATTATCCATACTTTTAGTAATTCATCTTTTAATGTAATGTCTTACAGTATAATGCCAATTTGTTGCGTAACAAAATGTTCAGAACAATCTCACCTTTCTGAATATGGGACATATTTGTCTAAAACACTGTACCAATACCAATATTATTTTGCTCTAAAGAGAAAAAGGTGCTTTAAGAAAATGCTGCAACACTTTATTGAAAATGCAACTTTATTCATGCTGACATTTTATTTTTTTTATTTTTTTTTTTTGCAAGTATTTGGGTTTAATAAAATCTTTACATCAGAAAAGCAGTGTAATATATGAAGTAAATTGTATATCAGTTTATAGTAAATGAGCACTCATTCATTCAGTTTCTGCTGCTTGTCCGCAATGGCAGTAGAGCAAGCAGCTCATCCTGCACTTCCCAATCATCAGCGAGGTCCTCTAACTCTTCCCTGGGGGTTCCCAAGATGTTACCAACCCAGCTGAGAAATGTATCAATCTAGCATGTACTGAATCTTTTCTGGGGTCTCCAGCTGGACCTCCCAAGGAGATGTCTAGGATACATCCTCACCAGATGCCTGAACATCATCAGTTGGCTCTTTTGGATGCAATGATGCAGCGGCTCTATTCAGAGGCAGTAAAGCAGTTATGCAATAATTAAAACACCCTATCCAAGGTTAGCCTGTTAGCTTTATATACATAAGAGACTTGAGGCCCTTCAGACTTTACATCATAGAAATGTGACATCATTCAGCCTTCAAGAGAGCACTCCATCACCACTGAGAAAGCCATTAATCCCAAACTGACATTAAAAAGCAAGACAGCTTTTATAAACTAATCGCCCATGCATTTTTTCTTTCAGTTATTTTTATTGTAATTCATGGAATAAGGAGACTCCTTTGATGCATTCTCATTCACTGTTACTACATATTCATACCAATGCTTCAGATTACCTACTAAAAGGCAATCTAACACATTGGTATTTTGGGTTTCAGAGTTAAAAAGCTTCTCCTTTCCATCGGTATGCTTTAAATTCAGTTTTCCTGGACACACACCGGCCTGTAATATTGCAGTATTGCAGCTTCATTACAGCAGATGGGTTAAGCGTGTAGCTCGAGGGTGCGGTGGCGGTGGGAACCGCTGCGTAAGGATATGCAATGTAGATGATTAACGCTGACAGCATAGATCCTGATCTCCCGGCGGTGACACAGGTGATGTTACATGAAGGAGGTGACATTAAGAGGAACTGAAGATATTCATGAGAAAAGTCTGTTTTGTTTTGCTCCTGATGCTGGCCATGCGCACCAATGCATGCACACCGATGTATCAATCAATCAATCAACTTTTTTCTTATATAGCGCCAAATCACAACAAACAGTTGCCCCAAGGCGCTCCATATTGCAAGGCAAGGCCATACAATAATTATGAAAAACCCCAACGGTCAAAACGACCCCCTATGAGCAAACACTTGGCCACAGTGGGAAGGAAAAACTCCCTTTTAACAGGAAGAAACCTCCAGCAGAACCAGGCTCAGGGAGGGGCAGTCTTCTGCTGAGACTGGTTGGGGCTGAGGGAGAGAACCAGGACAAAGACATGCCGAGAAGGGGGGCAGAGATCGATCACTAATGATTAAATGCAGAGTGATGCATACGGAGCAAAAAGAGAAAGAAACAGTGCATCATGGGAACCCCCCAGCAGTCTACGTCTAAAGCAACATAACCAAGGGATGGTCCAGGGTCACCCGATCCAGCCCTAACTATAAGCCTTAGCGAAAAGGAAAGTTTTAAGCCTAATCTTAAAAGTAGAGAGGGTATCTGTCTCCCTGATCTGAATTGGGAGCTGGTTCCACAGGAGAGGAGCCTGAAAGCTGAAGGCTCTGCCTCCCATTCTACTCTTACAAACCCTAGGAACTACAAGTAAGCCCGCAGTCTGAGAGCGAAGCGCTCTAATGGGGTAATATGGTACTACGAGGTCCCTAAGATAAGATGGGACCTGATTATTCAAAACCTTATAAGTAAGAAGAAGAATTTTAAATTCTATTCTAGAATTAACAGGAAGCCAATGAAGAGAGGCCAACACAGGTGAGATATGCTCTCTCCTGCTAGTCCCCGTCAGTACTCTAGCTGCAGCATTCTGAACCAACTGAAGGCTTTTTAGGGAACTTTTAGGACAACCTGATAATAATGAATTACAATAGTCCAGCCTAGAGGAAATAAATGCATGAATTAGTTTTTCAGCATCACTCTGAGACAAGACCTTTCTGATTTTAGAGATATTGCGTAAATGCAAAAAGGCAGTCCTACATATTTGTTTAATATGCGCTTTGAATGACATATCCTGATCAAAAATAACTCCAAGATTTCTCACAGTATTACTAGAGATCAGGGAAATGCCATCCATAGTAACGATCTGGTTAGACACCATGCTTCTAAGATTTGTGGGGCCAAGTACAATAACTTCAGTTTTATCTGAGTTTAAAAGCAGGAAATTAGAGGTCATCCATGTCTTTATGTCTGTAAGACAATCCTGCAGTTTAGGTAATTGGTGTGTATCCTCTGGCTTCATGGATAGATAAAGCTGGGTATCATCTGCGTAACAATGAAAATTTAAGCAATACCGTCTAATAATACTGCCCAAGGGAAGCATGTATAAAGTGAATAAAATTGGTCCTAGCACAGAACCTTGTGGAACTCCATAATTAACTTTAGTCTGTGAAGAAGATTCCCCATTTACATGAACAAACTGTAATCTATTAGACAAATATGATTCAAACCACCACAGCGCAGTGCCTTTAATACCTATGACATGCTCTAATCTCTGTAATAAAATTTTATGGTCAACAGTATCAAAAGCAGCACTGAGGTCCAACAGAACAAGCACAGAGATAAGTCCACTGTCCGAAGCCATAAGAAGATCATTTGTAACCTTCACTAATGCTGTTTCTGTACTATGATGAATTCTAAAACCTGACTGAAACTCTTCAAATAGACCATTCCTCTGCAGGTGATCAGTTAGCTGTTTTACAACTACCCTCTCAAGAATCTTTGAGAGAAAAGGAAGGTTGGAGATTGGCCTATAATTAGCTAAGATAGCTGGGTCAAGTGATGGCTTTTTAAGTAATGGTTTAATTACTGCCACCTTAAAGGCCTGTGGTACATAACCAACTAACAAAGATAGATTGATCATATTTAAGATTGAAGCATTAAATAATGGTAGGACTTCCTTGAGCAGCCTGGCAGGAATGGGGGTCTAATAAACATGTTGATGGTTTGGATGAAGTAACTAATGAAAATAACTCAGACAGAACAATTGGAGAGAAAGAGTCTAACCAAATACCGGCATCACTGAAAGCAGCCAAAGATAACGATACATCTTTGGGATGGTTATGAGTAATTTTTTCTCTAATAGTCAAAATTTTGTTAGCAAAGAAAGTCATGAAGTCATTACTAGTTAAAGTTAATGGAATACTCAGCTCAATAGAGCTCTGACTCTTTGTCAGCCTGGCTACAGTGCTGAAAAGAAACCTGGGGTTGTTCTTATATTCTTCAATTAGTGATGAGTAGAAAGATGTCCTAGCTTTACGGAGGGCTTTTTTATAGAGCAACATACTCTTTTTCCAGGCTAAGTGAAGATCTTCTAAATTAGTGAGACGCCATTTCCTCTCCAACTTACGGGTTATCTGCTTTAAGCTACGAGTTTGTGAGTTATACCACGGAGTCAGACACTTCTGATTTAAAGCTCTCTTTTTCAGAGGAGCTACAGCATCCAAAGTTGTCTTCAATGAGGATGTAAAACTATTGACGAGATACTCTAACTCCCTTACAGAGTTTAGGTAGCTACTCTGCTCTGTGTTGGTATATGACATTAGAGAACATAAAGAAGGAATCATATCCTTAAACCTAGTTACAGCGCTTTCTGAAAGACTTCTAGTGTAATGAAACTTATTCCCCACTGCAGGGTAGTCCATCAGGGTAAATGTAAATGTTATTAAAAAATGATCAGACAGAAGGGAGTTTTCAGGGAATACTGTTAAGTCTTCTGTTTCCATACCATAAGTCAGAACAAGATCTAAAATATGATTAAAGTGGTGGGTGGACTCATTTACTTTTTGAGCAAAGCCGATAGAGTCTAATAATAGATTAAATGCAGTGTTGAGGCTGTCATTCTCAGCATCTGTGTGGATGTTAAAATCGCCCACTATAATTATCTTATCTGAGCTAAGCACTAAGTCAGACAAAAGGTCTGAAAATTCACAGAGAAACTCACAGTAGCGACCAGGTGGACGATAGATAATAACCAATAAAACTGGTTTTTGGGACTTCCAATTTGGATGGACAAGACTAAGAGACAAGCTTTCAAATGAATTAAAGCTCTGTCTAGGTTTTTGATTAATTAATAAGCTGGAATGGAAGATTGCTGCTAATCCTCCGCCCCGGCCCGTGCTACGAGCATTCTGACAGTTGGTGTGCTATATTATTTTTTCTTTTTGAATTTTTATGCTTAAATAGATTTTTGCTGGTTGCTCACCAATGCAAGTGTGTGCACCGACGCATGCACACCAATGCAAGTGTGTGCACCGACGCATGCGCACCAATGCATGCAGCCCAATGCGTGCATACCAATGCAAATATGTGCACCAATGCATGCATGCCAATGCAAATACGTGCACCAATGCATGCATGCCAATGCAAATACGTGCACCAATGCATGCATGCCAATGCAAATACGTGCACCAATACACACTTGTGCACCAATGCATGCACACCAATGCAAATATGTGCACCAATGCACACGAACCAATGCATGCATGTGCACCGATGTATGCACACCAATGCATGCATGAACACCAATACACGCATGTGCACCTATGCAGGTATGTGCACCAATGCATGTGCACTGATGTATGCACATTGATGCATGCATGTACACCAACACATGCATGTGCACCAATGCATGCATATCAATGCAAGTATGTGCACCAATGCATGAATGTGCTCTGATGCATGCACACCAACACAAACATGTGCACCAATACATGGGCAGTAATATCTATGTAGCTGTAACACTTGCTCATAGGCATGCAACACTTTTTCCTGGAGGGAGGAAATCAGCCAGCTGAGGTTTTATCAAAGGGTTTGGGTTCGCCGGTCTGTCGTGGAATATGTGATGTAGTTCACATAACAACCCCCCCCACCACCACCACCACCACCTTCCACAACCCACTGAGGGAGAGGCAGGAAGTAAACAACATTGCCAAAGGGACCAGAAAGTTCACACATGCGCTCAGGATGGATGCACAGTGAGGTGTTGCAGCAAGAACGCCGATAAATGCTTCCTTGTCTAAATTGAACAGTCCTTCATATGAGAGACCGAGTGCACAACTGAACCTTGCATGTGCTGCAGAATATTTTTAAGCCCTTCCAACCGAAAACATCAATCAAAAAACAAGGTGAAGCAGCTTGGACCAAAAGTTTTTTTTTTTCTTCTTGAGAGCTTCAAATGGCAAAAGGCATACTGTTTGTCAAGTTATTGTGTTTTTGACTTTCAACTCCCTCCACAAATTTTCGATGGGCTTGACGTCTGGAGACTGGCTAGGCCACTCCAGGACCTTCGTTGCCCGAGCGGTGTTTGGGATCATTGTCATGCTGGAAGATCCAGCCATGTTGCATCTTCAGTGCTCTCATTGATGGGAGGTTTTGTCTTAAAATCTCACGATACATGGCCCTGTTCATTCTTACCTTAACACGGAGCAGTAGCCCTGTCCCCTTTGCAGAAAAACAGCCCCAAAGCATGATGTTTACACCCCCATGCTTCACAGTAGGTATGGTGTTCTTGGAAGGCAACTCAGCATTCGTCTAAGTTGAGTTTTTACCAAAAAGTTCTATTTTGGTTTCATCTGACCACATGATATTTTCCCAGTCCTCTTCTGGATCATTCATATGCTCTCTGGCAAACTTCAGACAGGCCTGGACACATACGGGCTTAAGCAGGGGTACACGTCTGGCAGTGCAGGATTTGTCCCTCTCTGCGTAGTGTGTAGCCTTTGTTACTTTGGTCCCAGCTCTCTGCAGGTCATTCATCAGGTCCCTCCATATAGTTCTGGGATTTTTGCTCACCATTTTCATGATCATTTTAACCCCACGGGATGACATCTTGTGTGGAGCCCCAGATTGAGGAAGATTATCAATGGTGTTGTATGTCTTCCATTTTCTTACAAATGCTCCCACAGTTGATTTAGTCACACCAACGTGCTTGACTATTGTAGATTCACTCTTCCCAGCCTGGTGCAGGTCTACAATGTTCTTCCTGGTGTCCTCCGACAGCTCTTTGGTCTTGGCCATGGTTGAGTTTGGAGTCTGACTGTTTGAGGCTATGGATAGGTTTCTTTTATACAGATAATGAGTTCAAACAGGTGCCATTAATACAGGTAACAGGTGGAGGACAGAAGAGCTTCTTAAAGAAGTTGTTACAGGTCTGTGAGAGCCAGAAATCTTGCTTGTTTGTGGGTGACCAAATACTTATTTTCCACTATAATTTACAAATAAATTCTTTAAAAATCCTACAATGTGATTTTCAGGAATTTTTTCTCATGTTGTCTGTCATAGTTGAAGTGTACCTATGTTAAAAAATTACAGACCTCTCTCATCTTTCTAAGTAGGAGAACTTGCACAATCAGGGACTGACTAAATACTTTTTACTCCACTGTAACATACCCCAGTTCTTAATACTGTGTATTGCCTCTTTTAACATCAAATGACAGCTTGGAGTATTTAGTAGTAGTTGTGGACAAGACTCTTTATTTTCTCTAATGTAAAGCTGTCAATTATTCTTGGAAAAGCCTCCAGTTCCTTTAAATTCTGGGGCTGTCTTGCATGAACAGCATGTTTGAAATCTGCCCAGAATGGCTCACTGATATTGAGGTCAGGAGACTGAGATGGCCACTCCAGAACTTTCCTTTTATTCTGCTGTAGCCAATGACAGGTCAACCTGGCCTTGTGTTTTAGATTGTTGTCATGCTGGAGCATCCAAGTATGTCCTATGTGCAGCTTCTGGACTGATGAGTACAAATTTTCCTCCAGTATTTTCAGATAACATGCTGTATTCAATCTGCCATCAATTTTGAGCTGAAAGTTTCCTGTGCATTTGTAGCTCACACATCCCCAAAATATCAGCGATCCACCTCTGTTTCACAGTAGTGTGGGCCTTTCATCATAGGCCTTGTTGGCTCCACTCCAAATGTAATGTTTATGGTTGTGGCCAAAAAGTTACATTTTGGTGACATTACCCCAAATAACTTTGTTCTTTGTGCTGTTTGGCACATTGCAAGTGGGATACTTTGTGGCATTTGCATAGTAATGGCTTTCTTCTGGCGACTCGGCCATGGAGGCCATTTTTCTTCAAGTGCATCCTTATTGTGCATCTTGAAACAGCCGCAACACTTTTTTCCAGAGAGTCCTGAATTTCAGCCGAAGTCATTTGTGGGTTTTTCTTTGCATCCTGAGTAATTTTCTGGGCAATTGTTGGTTAAATTTTTGTTGCTCTACCTGACCTTGGTTTGGTTCCAACAGCATCCCTCATTTTCCACTTCTTAGAGTTTGAACACTGCTGATTAACATTCTCAGTCCCTTGGATATCTTTTTATATCCCTTTCCTATTTTATACAGTTCAATAATGTTTTCTTCAATTATTTTTCTTTCCTTATGACTCAGAAAGCAGAAACATCAGTGCAGCACTGGATGAAAGATGCAAGGGTCTGTCAAGAGCTCAGAAACTTACTGACCTTTTAAACACCCACTGATTGCAAGCAAACAGATCACAGGTGAGGATGCATACCTTCTGTAGCCATTCAAACCCATTTGTGTCAACTTGTGTGCATGTTTTCAGGCCAAACTCACCAGGGCATGTAAACTTTTGATCAGGGTCATTTGGTTCGTTACTGTTGTCATTATGATTTAATAAGAGTAAACACAGTTGTTTGACAATAAATGGCTTCACACAAACCAGTACCCATGTGTGAAAAAAAAGTTTGTGTTATCATTCATATATAGGGTATGTAAACTTCAGAACACAACTCTATGTCTGTCATGGTGTTTTTGAGTATGTATGATTTCATAATTAAGTCACACAAAAGTCATACGATGAACTCATTTATACAACACTAACCTTTCAACCACTTGTCCAAGATAAGGTTGTGGGGGCTGGAGGCAAATAATAGTCCCACCAAGTTTGAAGGAAATATGTCCAACAGGTTTTGAGATATCTTACCATTGCCACGCCCCTCACACCAGGGTAATATTATATGCATTGTTATGGGATGGATACTTGGCTGTACCAAACAAGAATATTCATATTTCAGAATGAGAATTATATGCACACACAAAGACACACAAAGAGATTATTAAATATAAATTTAAGAGGGTTTTTGTCAACAAGTTCATTCTCCGTCAAGAATGAGTTTACAAATGTCAGTGTCTTCTCTCGTCCCTCCTGTGGGTGAATCGCATTTGCCGCAGGGAAACTAAAAGGCACTGATCTTGTTGGAAGCCAAAATGAGGTAATTAATGAGTGCGTGGGATGAGCAGACAGAGTCCTCGAAGCAAAAAGTCTTCTCAGAAACAAAGTCGCATCCACAATAGCTCTTGCTCGGCTGAGATCCCAGGTTGGGGTTTGGCTCTGCACCTTATGTAAATAAGGCAGATAAATTATTCATGAATAAAAAGTGTCATGGCCAGTATTACTTTGGTATGCAAATGAAATATGTAAATAGACAGCAGTGTTTTGGACCAGTGGTTGGTTTAAGAAGAGAACACTGAGAGATCAATAGTTGAATGTCTCAGAGTGGATACATTTTTTTTTATGTAGGTACACTTGTTCCCAACAGATGCTTGGGTTTAATCCTGTGAACTGGAAAATACTGAACTCAGAGACCCAAAGAGCACAAATTGTTCATCAATCAATCAATCAATCAATCAATTTTTTTATATAGCGCCAAATCACAACAAACAGTTGCCCCAAGGCGCTTTATATTGTAAGGCAAGGCCATACAATAATTATGTAAAACCGCAACGGTCAAAACGACCCCCTGTGAGCAAGCACTTGGCTACAGTGGGAAGGAAAAAACTCCCTTTTAACAGGAAGAAACCTCCAGCAGAACCAGGCTCAGGGAGGGGCAGTCTTCTGCTGGGACTGGTTGGGGCTGAGGGAGAGAACCAGGAAAAAGACATGCTGTGGAGGGGAGCAGAGATCGATCACTAATGATTAAATGCAGAGTGGTGCATACAGAGCAAAAAGAGAAAGAAACAGTGCATCATGGGAACCCCCCAGCAGTCTACGTCTATAGCAGCATAACTAAGGGATGGTTCAGGGTCACCTGATCCAGCCCTAACTATAAGCTTTAGCAAAAAGGAAAGTTTTAAGCCTAATCTTAAAGTAGAGAGGGTGTCTGTCTCCCTGATCTGAATTGGGAGCTGGTTCCACAGGAGAGGAGCCTGAAAGCTGAAGGCTCTTGCCTCCCATTCTACTCTTACAAACCCTAGGAACTACAAGTAAGCCTGCAGTCTGAGAGCGAAGCGCTCTATTGGGGTGATATGGTACTACGAGGTCCTAAGATAAGATGGGACCTGATTATTCAAAACCTTATAAGTAAGAAGAAGAATTTTAAATTCTATTCTAGAATTAACAGGGAAGCCAATGAAGGGAGGCCAATATGGGTGAGATATGCTCTCTCCTTCTAGTCCCCGTCAGTACTCTAGCTGCAGCATTTTGAATTAACTGAAGGCTTTTTAGGGAACTTTTAGGACAACCTGATAATAATGAATTACAATAGTCCAGCCTAGAGGAAATAAATGCATGAATTAGTTTTTCATCCACCAGCAAATATTTTTTTACACCTGTTGTTCGTAAATCTATAAAAATTACACACACATTGCACCCTCTAGTGTTCAACGTGAAGAAATGCATTTCCTCACAGAGACCACAACAGCCACGAGTGACTAATTTTTCTCTTTTTGCCATCCAATTCCTGGCAAACATAATGCAGTCTTTTGGAAATCGTACTTGAGGCAAATACGAGACTGGGGGTAAAAAAAAAAAAAAAAAGGGAACGCGGAGTGTTACGGTTGAACCAAAACACCAGAGCAGGGAGATACTGACTTGACCAGAATGGTTTGTGGATTGAGATCCAGGACCAGATGGTTTGTGAAAACAAAACCAGGACCAGGCGGCCGAGATGGAGCTGACAGGTTGCAGGAATGCTGGAGGCACAAGAAAGAGAGTAGTCAAAAAACGGAGAATAATCTGAGTCACAAAGAATAATCAAAAGAGTCATCCACAACAAAGGACTGACACCAGGTACCACTCAGGCAGAGTTGAGTTTCTGGCAATTGTGGAAAGGCAGGATTAGGATTTATAATCCAGTGGTGATGACTGCAGCCAGTTCAGACAATCAGCTCCATGACACGGCAACTGGAGACACAGGAAGTGAAGGGGAGCAGAGCAAACACCAAGGCAGCCCAACAGTGAAGATTTTGATGTCTTTCAGATATCGGATGGGATGGACGGGATTTGAGTGCATGGCATGCGATCACTTGTGATGTGCTTATGGCTCACCAAAAGCCCGGGGTCTATTTCCAAGCATTGGCTTTGAGCCAAACCAGACCAGTATGTCCCCAGGCACTACAGAGAATGCACTCCCTGGCTTCTAACCTATGCTGCCATTCTTCAGCTGTAAATCAAGCCCTGCAGACCTACATAGGCTCATCGACAGGAGGCGTCATTGTTGCAGGAAGTGCATTGCTGGTGGTGCAAGAGGAAGAAGGCATGGGCCCCATCGGCATCTCTCCCACTGTCTTTCCCTCAAACTGTTGCCTGTTTAATTGCCAGGGTTAAAGTTTGTCGATTGAATCTGGTTCATCCAGGATTGCCAGTTCATCCTTCAATGTTTGGATAACCCATTAATAAAAGCACTCCGCAGTGCAGCGGCATTCCAGCAGGACTCTGCAGCGTGTACCTGGAACTCAACTGAATATACTGCCACACTGCTGTTCTCCTGATGGAGTGATAATAACCTCTTGGAGATCACCCTGCCCCCACATCAGATGATCAAAGACCATCTGGAACTCTTCAGCAAAAAGCAGTTTATGAAGCATGAACCGGTGACTGGTGCCCCCACAGGGCTATAACCAACCCTAACACCTCGCCCTGGAGTAAATTGATCAGGTCAGCGATCTTATTTTGATCGGTGGTATAAGTGGATGGTTTCTGAGAAAAACACTAGCGGAGCATTGTAACAGGAAAGCAATGCATGTCTGTACGGACGAAGAATACGATTCGAAGATTGTAAATTCAGGGCTCAGAAGAATGTTGAACTGGTGCAGATCCAGGCGAAGAGAGTATGCATGGAGAAGATGGTAAAGTGGGTGCAGAGAGGCAGTGTGAAAGCTGATCACCGAGTTCTGATACGGGAAGCATAATTGTGATACCTGGGTGGCTAGAGCCTGCTATTGTTTGGAAAGTGTTTGGAGTTGCTGTTGTTGCCATCCCAGTAAGGTCCCCTGCGAACTGAGGGCTTTGTGAACCAGGTCTGCTCTTGTTGGGTCCATGATGTGGACAGAAACTCCTGTTACGGTTAAACCAATATATGGTTAGGACCCAAATGCAGGGAGACCAAATGAAACCAAATAATTTATTGTATGAACAGAATAATGATTACTTCACAAATGTGTATGAGGGAAACGCGGACTTGACCACAATGGTTTATGGAAGTGAGTGCCTGGACCAGGTGGTTTGTGGATACAGAACCAGAAACCAGGTGGCCACGATGGCAATTGACACGTGGCAGTAACGCTGGTGGCACAAAAACAGAGAGTGGTCAAAAAGGAGAATAATCGGAATCACAAGGAATTATCAAAAGGGTCATCATGATGAAGGACTGAGGCCAGGTACCACTATGCAAGCTGAGTTTCTGGCAAATGGGGAGAGGTAGGACCAGGGTTTATAAAGAGGTGGTGGTGATGACTGGGGCCAGGGGAGACAATCAGCTCCGTGATGCGGCGCCTGGACACATAGTAAGGGAAGAGGTGCAGAGCAAACACCAAGGCACCACACCAGTGCAGATTTGGACATCTTTTAGATACTAGGCATTGCATATAGGTTTGTGTCCCATTTCAGGGATTGCACACTTTGAAGGCTGTATCCCATGTGGTTTTGGCCTTCCTTTTGCTTTTTATTGTCTGGCAACCTTGACAAACTAGCATAGAGGGTGTAAACTATAGTTGTGTAATAATTTTTCAGTACTTATTTAAACCTTACCTATAAACATTACTGTTTTTCTTTTTTCACAAGGGGTGGTTTGAGTCACATAGGATGCACTTGTAGACCGCATTCTAAGGAGTTCAAACTTTCAAAATTGAACAGCCAATTTTTACCGCTTTTGGCAAATGTAGCCGACAGATACAGCCACTGAATTTGGAAATACTTTGCTGTGGTAATCCCTCAGTGGTGAGCAGTGATGCCGGTAACGCGTTACTCTAATCTGACCACTTTTTTTAGTAACGAGTAATCTAACGCGTTAATCTTTCCAAATCAGTAATCAGATTAAAGTTACTTCTCCAAGTCACTGTGCGTTACTATTATTTTTCATTGTGGGTCGATAGCAGCATTAAACTTGGTCCGTGGGCAGGAGGTCCGGGTTCGACTGAACCACGGTTTTTTGCAGCTGCTCGACTCGTCGTCTCCTCTTAAAGCACGGTGATCAGCACACCTGCACTGAGCTTTACAAAGACATTTTTATACTTTTTTTCCTCCTTTATTTAGAATTCTGAGCTGAGCCGCTCTGTATCTGCACGTTAAAACAGCTGATCCTCCGCGACGCGTCAACAACTAACACTATTTTCCACTCAAATGCACCTAAACTCTCTTTCTGAGGACCACATGATGTGAAAACACAATAAAACTTTCTTACCTGTAAATCTGGTCACGTTTTCTGCATAAATAAATGTTATCCATTCTTTGTGCTCAAACACCAAGTAGGGGCAAATCCAGATGGAATGGGGGCGTGGGGCAGGGATGTGCCCCCCACAACACCCCTAGATTAAAGGTCCAGTTTTGAAGCCTTTTTTTACTACAACTACTAATACTACTTAAAATAATATTAATTTCGACAAGTAAAATATTTAGAGAGAATTTAAATGTTAGAAAAATGCTAGAATGAATTTAATAGTTACATTTATAAACAATGTAGGTTCGAAATTGCAAGTTTTACTGTTACAGTGCTGTCAACAGTTAAATATGAGGTCAAGAAAGACGTCTTTATTTTATTTTTTATAAAACAAGTATTTATTTTCATTGAAGTCAAGAAAGGGTGACTATAAAGTAAGTTTTGGCAAAAACAGGTATCATTGTCATGTTGAGGTGGCAGAGGGTTGTTGTCGGCAGCTGGGAAAAGTAACTAAAAAAGTAACTAGTAATCTAACTTAGTTACTTTTACAATTGAGTAATCAGTAAAGTAACTAAGTTACTTTTTCAAGGAGTATCAGTAATCAGTATTGGATTACTTTTTCAAAGTAACTGTGGCAACACTGGTGGTGAGGAATATTTTTCTTCATCAATTCCCAGATGGGATATCTTCATCCAGTTGTCAATCTCGAGACACCTGTGCCTGGGTTTGTTCAACATGGGAATGTTATTGCACGCCAACAAAAACACCATCCTTCACGGATTCTTAGCAGAGTCCAATGGCTGCCGATCGGGGTCTGAGGACCTGCTGCAGACTTTATCCACCTTCATAGCCCTTTGGTTACAAGCTATCACCTTCTCCATGAGATCTGCCATTGAGGACTTCTTGTTTCACCAGAACCTGGTTAGTCATCTTATGTTCAGGGTTCCTCTTGGGTGTTTGTGGTTACCATACCGGCCAGGCTGCACACATGTCCCCACCATATTTCACCCCAACAAACAATCCCCTACTTGATCCGTTATCCAGGTGTCATGACATGGACAGAGGGTTGGGTTTTGAAACCCTGGGAAAAGGGTACAACCTGTCTCAATCAACCCCATACCTCTCATTTCCATGGCTCTTTGGAATTCCACTGAAAAAATAAGGATACACCAGGTGTGTCTTTCATGGGCCAACCAATCCAAAAATTGAGGGATTGTTTATTGCAAGACAAAATTGTTGGTATATTTAAAAAAAAAAAAAAAAACACATAATTTCAGGCTCTATATATGCTCCAAAAGGATCTGAAATGAACTGATCCTGTGACTTTGGGTGAATTTAAATCTCTTTTGAAGGAACGTGAAACTAACACTATTGGACATTGTGACTGCTTCTAGTACATGCTGAATTTCACTGTGGTTTTTAATGGTCTTAATGGTTTTAATTGTTTTACTCTTGTGTGAAATTGTGTTTGATTGTTGTCTTGTCTCACCGTTGTAACAATGTTTTGTCTGTCTTGGCCAGGTCACTCTTGGAAAAGAGATGTCAGTCTCAATGAGTTTTTTACCTGGGTAAATAAATAAAGGAAAATGCACAATTACAAGTAAGTAAACTCAACAACTATAAACAAATATTGTAAAATTGATTACTCAACTATGAATGATGCCCACTGTGCTAGCTTGTAGCTGTCAAGACTACAAGACCCATCGCAAAATGCTCTGTAGGCCAGACCATTTCATTTCAATTCCAACGGTTGAGTCAGCCACCAGTCTCGGAAGGCCTGATCTTCAAAGGATGCAGCCTTTAAGAAATGTAGCCTCAAAAGCATGTTAGGGTCTAAGATGTTGAAGAGCTTTATTGTGAAAGAGCAAAAAATGTGACATCCTTTGTAAGTCCTTTGGAGGAATGTTGGAGTCTCTAAAAATATCTATCATGCCATCACTGCTTGCTGATCGTATTTATTGCTTGAAGTTTAACAATGGCAATGGGAAGTCAATGTATACGTACTGTCCACTATTTTTTATTGGGTGTCAAATTCCAACCCTTCATTCGCATTGTGACACCTGGGTTACAGATCAAGTAGGGGATTGCTTACTGCAGTCAAATAGAGTGGGGACCATGTGTGCCCCATTGTCTGCTACGGTAACCATGAAGGTCCAGCAGGTACCCTGAACACGAGACAGCTAACAGGGCTCTGGTGAAACAAGAAGTCCTCAATGGCAGCTAATGGCAAGCCAATAATATAGATGCCTCAAAGAAATGGCACCCTACCCATTCAAAATAAAATAAAAATCCAACTTGATCTCACGGTAGTTTGTGATGGCACCATTTTTGTGATGGGGTGACATGGTTAGGGTTAAAAATAGTGTTGTAAACTTGATCGAGTGATGGAAATGTGACACATATTGTGACGTACCATGAAAAAAGCATCACTGTGAATTATAAGGCATTAATTGATTGACGTGAAGTACCCAAGGATTCTCCAAAGAGATCAAGTACTTTAGATGCCAGCCTAGTAGATATTATATTAGTCTAGCCTAGCCTAACAGGACCCTGGTACTGATGGTGCCCCACACTCTAGCATCTTTTAAGTTCCAGTTTGAATAAAAATCGAAGAACCTTTGTGTTCTGTTCTAGGAGCAATATCACCATCAAGCGAAGCTCAAGCATCACCTTTGTGAGACAGAAATAAATACATAGAAACACCCTGAAGGAACTCAATGGTCTAAAGACAAAGAGGGCACTCGCATACACTTCCATGCAGAGCTGCTCAGTACATTATGCATTTATCCACTTGGGAAATAATGAAATCACGAAGATTATTCTCTTCGACAAAAAGAAATCTGTTGCAGTTTTATGGCTGGTGCCCTATGCATGTTAACAATGTGAGGGAGGGAGGAAAACCATCTCTCCATCCATGTGCCTCACTTGCTCATTCTCTCCTCATCTGGCAGCACGGTGGCTTAGTGGTTAGCACTGTTGCCTCACAGCAAGAAGGTCGTGGGATCGATTCCCACCTATGGCCTTTCTGTGTGGAGTTTGCATGTTTTCCCCGTGTTTGCGTGGGTTTCCTCATGGTGCTCTGGTTTCCAGAAGTAAAGTGTGAAACAAGCATTGTACATGGCTGATGTGGGGAAAAGGGCAAGAATGAGATACGGCTCGTGTTGCAAAAATGTAAACAGTGAATAATTGTCCCTTGCTTGTTATCGTGATGTGACTCAAATGCCAAAGATGATCTTCATTATGATTTATGCCAAAAGTGAGAATTTCTCTATAGTGGCCTTTTCCCAATCTAATGCACAACAGGTTTTATTTGTTGTTGTTGTTGTTGTTTTTGTTGTTTTTCAATTTATTTAAGATGTAACATTGCACACTACTACTATTATGACTACCACCACCCCTTTGATAAATCCATTGTCATCTAAAAATGTCATTTGAAATTACCCCAGAACAACAATACTTAAACTACACATTTTAGCAAATTTATTAAATTAATGAAGCATATGCAATCTCTAAAATACTAATAGGCAACAACTGTGGTAAGTTCCTTTAGTCACTGATGAAAAATGAGTTAGAATATGCCTGGTTAAGATCACATCCAATAAGTTTCCTATTCGCCCTATTGAGATATCCCATAATCCCTTGCGTGCAAGAGAGTGATTGCAGTCAAAACAACATAGCAAATGAACATTATACTACCAAAATGTATTTTTTTATGCTTTTCATCACATTAATAAGAGACTGCATGTATGAGACTGTGAAAACATACTAAAACAAATATTCAAAATAATCAGTGTCTGTGTGGAATTTAATAAACGCAAAACGTATTTCAGACATTATATATATATTTTATATATATATATATATATATATATATATATATATATATATTACTCTGGAACAAACAGGACAAGCAGTGCTGTAAAAGACAGAACCAGAATGGCGTGAACAGGAAGCGATCGCGGCTCACAGCGATTCCGGTTGAAAATAACGGAGAAACAACCTGAGCTTCTTGCATGTTTACATTAAAGCAAACAATGACAACATCCATAAACTCAGATAATATATTCACCAGAGTTTTAGACACAATATACAAAGAGTTTTATTTTGCGACGCAGCCTGATCAGAGCATCTCAATGCATTGCTCAATGTTCTGAACATCCCACAGAACGGCTAACTCGCCGAAATTTTACGAGATTTGAAACCTCAATCTCTTTCAAATTGAGTTTTTGTGTGTTGTAGTGTATTTTTTTTTTTTGGCAATTTATTTTGTCTTATTACAGTTTATTGTGTTTAGTGCTTTGATTCTTCTTAGAATCCTGTGTAAATAATTATTATAATTTTTATTATACACATCGCATCTGAGTATAAGTAGCAGCGCCTTCCAAACTCGTAAAAAAGAAAGCTATACCAGAGAAAATATGATTAAATCATGGGTCCCTCTTGAGCACAGTGCCTTAAAACAGTGATTAACGAAAGATGTAATCATCCTTTTTTCTTGAAAACTCACTCGCACAACATTACGTGATGCTATGAGGCTAAGATTAGCATGAAAACTCACTCGCACAACATTAAGCTACATGATGCTATGAGGCTAACCTCAGCATGAAAACTCACTCGCACAGCATTAAGTGATGTTATGAGGCTAACCTTAGTATAAAAACTCACTAGCATCACATAATGTGATGCTATGAGGCTAACTTTAGCATGAAAACCCACTCGCACAGCATTAAGTGATGTTATGAGGCTAACCTTAGTATAAAAACTCACTAGCATCACATAATGTGATGCTATGAGGCTAACTTTAGCATGAAAACTCACTAGCATCACATAATGTGATGCTATGAGGCTAACTTTAGCATAAAACTCCATAACGTGGCATAATATGATGATTTTTGGCTTCTAATTATTGAAATAGAAGTAATAGAATTTGGGGATATTCATCTGGTATTTGATGATTCAAGAAAACAGTTTTTCACATGAGCTGGCTTTGTACTCCGCAATAAAACAAAAATCAAGACTTGTGATTTGTGGAAGTTTTACATTCCAGAACATTCCAGTGGGTCTGGAATGTTCTCGTGATTTTGGGCTACACTGATAGAATTTGATAATGTAACTGAAATTTGAAATAGCAGCAAAACAAAATGTGTTTTTAGTCCAATTTGCATTGCATCCACCAGAACCTTGATCTGTACCATCTGCTTTACAAACAGTTATTCTGGCTCTGAGTGCTTCTGTCTAGCAGAAGGTTAAAGAACTAAGCTTATAACCATATAGTCATCAGCGCAATTCTGTAACCAAAAATCTATATAGCTATGATTACTGAGGAAATGTGGTCATACTTTTGAATGGCCACACATCATGAAATGATAACACACACATATATACCATACACACATACACAGCATCCAGTCGTATTCACAGCTGCACTTTTTTCACATTTTATGTGACAGCATTAATCCAAAATCGATGCAATTCATTTTCTTCCTCAATATTCCACACACAATACCCCATAATGACAGCATCAAAAAAGTTTGATATTCTTGCAATTAAAAAAAAAACCTAAGGAATCACATGTACAGAAGTATTTACAGCCTTTGCCATGAAGCTAAAAATTGAGCTCAAGTTCATCCTGTTTCTACTGACCATCCTTGAGATGTTTCTATAGCTTAATTGGAGCCCACCTAAATTCAGTTGATTTGACGTGATTTGGAAAGACACACATCTGCCTACATATAAGGTCCCATAATTGACAGTGTACAGTATGTCAGAGCACAAACCAAGCATGAAGTCAGAGGAATTGTCCGTCAACATCCAAGACAGGATTGTCTTGAGGCACAAATCTGTGGAAGGATACAGAAACACTTCCGCTGCTTTGAAGGTACCAATGAGCATAGTGGCCATCATCATCCACAAATGGAAGAAGCTTGTACTCACTAGGACTCTTCCAAAAGCTGGCCACCCATCTAAACTGAACAATCAGGGGAGAAGGGTGACCTGATGGTCACTCTGTCAGAGCTCCGACATTCCTCTGTGGAGAGAGAAGAAACTTCAAGAAGGACAACCATCTCCACAGCAATCAAATAAATCAGGCCTGTATGGTAGAGTGGCCAGATAGAAGGCAATCCTTAGTAAAAGGCACATGGCAGCCCACCTGGAGTTTACAAAAGACACCTGAAGGACTCTCAGACCATGAGAAACAAAATTCTCTGTTCTGATGGGATAAAGATTGAACTCTTTGGTGTGAATGCAGCAATGTACAGAGACATCCTGGATGAAAACCAACCAACAGTTCATCTTTCAGCATGACAATGACCCTAAGCACACAGCCAAGATATCAAAGGAGTGGCTTCAGGACAACTCTGAATGTCCTTGAGTGGTCCAGCCAAAGCCTAGACCTGAATCTGATTGAACATCTCTGGAGAGATCTGAAAATGTCTGTGCACCGATGCTCCCCATCCAACCTGATGGAGCTTGAGAGGTGCTGCAAAGAGGAATGGACAAAACTGCCCAAAAATAGGTGCACCAAGCTTGTGGCATCATATTGAAGAAGACTTGAGGCTGTAATTGCTGCCAAAGGTGCATCAACAAAGTTTTGAGCAAACGTGAATACTTAAGTACAGCCAAATTCTTAGTTTGTTTTTTGAATGAATTTGTAAAAATTTTGCTTTTTTCATGTTGTCCTTATGGGGTGCTGTGAGTAGAATTGAGGGAAAAATTAATTTACTCCATTATGCACTACATATATATATATATATATATATATATATATATATATATATATATATATATATATATATATATATATATATATATATATATATATATATATATATATCTTTTTTCAGTGTCAACTATTGTATGTTGCTTTCTGATTGCCGTTACAGCCTCCCAAAGCGTGCAATACATCCTGGGTGAGTTTTGATTACATGGAAAACATTTATTCAATAGCATATCTAACTTTCAAAAAAAAAAAATAAGTCAGAAGTGGAGGACATGTCGGCCAGTCAATCAAGCAGCACCTTTTTCGAAATCCTTCACCCCACAGTGTGCCATCCATCCATCATCTCCTGTTGCTCTGTCTCTGTTTTCTGAGCCGCCTACATTCTTTAACATGAAGAATTCTCATTCATCATGGCCGTGCGCTGATGACTTAGACCAGTATAGATTTTTGCCAAATTGCTTCTGCCCCATAAATCTAACACATATAAAATAGTGTGCGCTCAACTAACAACAATGTGTGATTAATGATTTTGTGTACATTTGCTTGATTTGGACTGCAATGTGAAGCATTTTTCTGCTTCTGATTGGCAACAAGATCACATGCGTTCATCAAGTCTTCAGGTTTTTATTTTTTATTTATTATTAAATAATAAAAAATAAATTTAATAATAATAATTAAGTTTTTTTTTATATTTTTACCTGAGGCCATGAGATATTGCTATATATACTCAACAAAAATATAAACGCAACACTTTTGGTTTTGCTCCCATTTTGTATGAGATGAACTCAAAGATCTAAAACTTTTTCCACATACACAATATCACCATTTCCCTCAAATATTGTTCACAAACCAGTCTAAATCTGTGATAGTGAGCACTTCTCCTTTGCTGAGATAATCCATCCCACCTCACAGGTGTGCCATATCAAGATGCTGATTAGACACCATGATTAGTGCACAGGTGTGCCTTAGACTGCCCACAATAAAAGGCCACTCTGAAAGGTGCAGTTTTGTTTTATTGGGGGGGATACCAGTCAGTATCTGGTGTGACCACCATTTGCCTCATGTAGTGCAACACATCTCCTTCGCATCATCCGTGAAGAGAACACCTCTCCAACGTGCCAAACGCCAGCGAATGTGAGCATTTGCCCACTCAAATCGGTTATGACGACGAACTGGAGTCAGGTCGAGACCCCGATGAGGATGACGAGCATGCAGATGAGCTTCCCTGAGACGGTTTCTGACAGTTTGTGCAGAAATTCTTTGGTTATGCAAACCGATTGTTCCAGCAGCTGTCCGAGTGGCTGGTCTCAGACGATCTTGGAGGTGAACATGCTGGATGTGGAGGTCCTGGGCTGGTGTGGTTACACGTGGTCTGCGGTAGTGAGGATGGTTGGATGTACTGCCAAATTCTCTGAAACGCCTTTGGAGACGGCTTACGGTAGAGAAATGAACATTCAATACACGAGCAACAGCTCTGGTTGACATTCCTGCTGTCAGCATGCCAATTGCACGCTCCCTCAAATCTTGCGACATCTGTGGCATTGTGCTGTGTGATAAAACTGCACCTTTCAGAGTGGCCTTTTATTGTGGGCAGTCTAAGGCACACCTGTGCACTAATCATGGTGTCTAATCAGCATCTTGATATGGCACACCTGTGAGGTGGGATGGATTATCTCAGCAAAGGAGAAGTGCTCACTATCACAGATTTAGACTGGTTTGTGAACAATATTTGAGGGAAATGGTGATATTGTGTATGTGGAAAAAGTTTTAGATCTTTGAGTTCATCTCATACAAAATGGGAGCAAAACCAAAAGTGTTGCGTTTATATTTTGTTGAGTGTATATATATATATATATATATATATATATATATATATATATATATATATATATATATATATATGCGGTGTTAGAGTATCCCAGAATCCTTTGTGCGCTGGGGAGGGAGGCTTGATAATGACTCAGCTTAATGCTAACTTTAACATTGAAAATGCTATAGACATGCTAATGCATACGATCGACCCTGTTTTTAAGTTATAAAATACATCTATCAACTGTTTCAGAAGACCATAACAGGTCGGTTTAACATAAAAAGGTCAATATTACTCACAGACATATGCTCTTTAGGGTTCCAGCAGGGACAAATGAAGATAAAGCGAAATAAAACAAAGAACCAACAAAGCAGCAGATCGAAGATCGAAGCACTGCTTCATTGATTCAAAGTTCAAAGAAAAGCCGAAACGCTTGATTACAGACCCGCTGCAGGGTCTGTAATCAATGTAGAGAAATGATCATTTTCCTGACAAACACCCCCCAAAAACAACGGCCACTCTGAAGGACCGATAAGGGAATCGTTAAGCAAAAAGGCTATTGATGTCGATGGATCGAATCATTTCTTAATGATACCCGAAAAGAACCGGTTCCCGACACACAACCCTAACGGCAACATGTTTTTTTTTTGTTTTTTTTTTAAATAAAACTCACATTAAAGACTCACGGTTATCTTAGTTAAACACCTAAATACATATTTTTGTTGAACTCACCTCCATAACGACGCAATGTTGCAAACACGTTGCTGCAAACGCTTGTTTACACTGGCAACAAAATTAAACATGTACGAATTGTACTTAGGACAATAGGATTTTAATGATTACTCAAACAACTGCACACACACTCCATGTGTGGAGTTTGCATGTTCTCCCCGTGTTTGCGTGGGTTTGCTCCAGGTGCTCCGGTTTCCTCCCACATCCAAAGACATGCGGGTTAGATGGATTGGGATCTTTAAATTGTCCGTAGGTGTGTGTGTGTGTGTGTGTGGTGTGTCTGTGTTTGCTTGTCTGTTTGTGGCCCTGCGACAGACTGGCGTCCTGTCCTGGGTGTACCCCGCCTCGCGCTCTATGACTGCTGGGATAGGCTCCAGCCCCCTGCGACCCTTAAATGGACTAAGCGGTAGAAGATGAATGAATGAGCAACTGCAAATTATAAAGAACACAATGCTAATATGGCCAAGGGTATTTTAGCATTGTGTTATATTTTTTATTTGTCCATGATCTTTGACCAAACTACTCCAAAACCTGATCTTCTCTCACTATCTACCTAAGTCATATTCCCACCAAGTTTAGAGGAAATCCATCCAACTGCTTTTGAGTTATCGTCCACAGAGACACATACACATGCAGAGATACAGTATATATCTATCCAGGAAATAGTGCCACCACGTTTGATCCTTCTAGGCTTCTTGATTGATGCAAAAAAGTATTTTTTTTTTCCAGACCATGTTTTTCTTAAACTACTCCAAAATGTAATCATCTACGATCAATCAGTGACTACTGGCCTATAGAGGGTTTTCAATCACGTGACCGATTTGCTGCAGGACAGGTGTTGTCTCCATTCTGGATTACAAGGAGGCTGGCGCATGATAGAAAAATGGAGAAAATGTCCGGTTAGATAAAGCTATTTATTGTGATAGATGTGTAGCAGTTGGTTCAGTGGATCCGTATCTTATACCAGATAAGATAAGCATCCGTATTGGAAGCGTTCTTGTGTTATCCTCTGCAGTATTTTATGTATTCTTATATAATTTTATTGTCGAATAAAATAAAATAAACGAAAATTCTGGTAGCAGTGGATTTCTGTTAGCGGTGGATCTCTCAGCGGTAGGGTGCCGTGAGGCTTCTTCACACCGATGCTGAAGCTTCTGCAATTGTTCGCCAAATGCATGTAGCGTAACACAGCGGCCACCCAGAATGGCCGCGGGACACATACTTCACATGAAAACCCTCTATAGGGGGGCGCTGAGGCGCAGATGTGGAGGGGAAAAATTATAATACATATATTTTTAAAAAAGTATTATTAATGTCAGTTTTAATTAACACTATGTGTCTACATGTAATCTGAATTATTTAAACAACATTTCCACCAACTGACTCTCGTTCAACGTTGAATCTCGTTGCACTGACATTTCTCATCTTGGGCGCTATATATAAGCGAAATGTCCAATTGTGTATGTTGCTAAGCAGATTAATAAATATTTGGCCAACCACCATAGCCAAATTTAATATCTTATGGGCGCCAAACTGGCCAATTGTGTGTGGTTGCTAAGAAAATATAATAATATTTGGCCAATCAGCATCACTAAATTTAATGGCTTGTGTCGCTCGTGGATTTATTTATTTTAAGTGCTGCTGTTTTTGGTGGAAACAGAAACCCCACCGACGTTGGGTTATATTTATTTTTTTGTCTGCTTGTGTGTTACTGGAGTAAGTTGAAGAACTTTGGAACTTTATGGTTGCTGCTCCTCCAGGCCGTTACGTCCTCGAGGTTTTCAGCTGCGGACTGACTCGCCTGTGGATCCGCTTTCAGCTCAGGTGAGCTGACGAGCTGCTTTCGGATTTATTCCGGAATGTTGTTTGTTCCTGGTGTGGAAATGAGGATGAAAATTTAAGATAAAACGAATGAGTGATGTTTGTTTGTTTGTTTATTTGTTTTAGGTTGGGGGGGGTACAGCGGACCATGTTATAATGGTAATAGGGGAGACCGGGGCTGTTTGTAACAGTGTTCAAAGCTGCAGTCATGCTGGCGTTTTGATTTCACTTTACACATAATGAGGATCAGCCCACAGACATGAAATATTCTTTGGAGTATTCGAATGATTTGCTCAGTTAAAATAAATAAATAAATAAAAAAATATATATATATAACCCTAAAATAGCAATTTACATTTTTTTTTAAGAAAGTCTGACTCAGCTGCACACACAAGACAGAAATATTTTGGTGTTATTAGTTAGCCAAATTATTTAATTTAAATTATCCTAGCTTCTTTATTTTGCCTCCATTCCACTCAGTAATGTTCATGTAAATTATTTCCTTAATTTCTCTCTCTCTCACTCACACTCTCTATCTCTTTTTTTGAAGCTGGTGTGAACATTGTACTACTCGTATGTACATAATGTTCTTTTGTCAATTGAGGAATTTTTCCATATTTTGAAAGAGTCTAAATTTGGTGATATTTTCTGTTCTGTTAAAGGTTGGCGTCTTTGTGAAACCTATGATCTGTTTGGCTGAAGATTATGTCAGTGCAGTACAGTTTGGTGTACTTTGTGTGTAATTGGTGTCAAATTTTGAAATGTTCCTTGCTGAAGAACTTGAGTGTTGTATTGTATTTGATACTGTTCCTTTCCAACGTATAAATGAGGCCTAATATAGCTGTAAATGGTTAACTTTATCTGTGAAACTGCTGATTTTGAAAAGGACATGAAATGGTTCTTGTGGAATTGTAGTAATTTTCCAACTGTTCATTTCAATATGCCTGTACTGGACTAGGTAGGGAAATCTATTGGCACACCAGACCATGGTTTCTTAACAATCATATTGAAGTACCTATCAAAATAACACTAACGCCAAATTTGATCCACCTTGGCTTCTTGTTTGTGGTGATATAGCAAAAGTTGTTTCTTGGCTTGTGTTTTCTTTGACCTAATCCAAAATTTAAATTTCTTCTAGACATCTATCCAATTAATACTGCTATCAAACTTGATCCACCTCAGCTTCACGGTTGTTGAGATATACCAATATATATTTCAGATCATATTTTTCTTGCCCTTTGACCCAATTACTCCTAATTCTAATCAGCTCTAGATAGCTGTCCAGTTAGTATTTCCACCAAATTTGAATGAAATCCCTCAAGGTGTTTTTGAGTTATCCTGCAGAAACACACATATGCCAGTGAAAACAGACCTCATTGGGATTTTTCTCGAGGAATTTTCTGTTTTCACATCTCCTTGTATTCAAACAATTCTCCCAGGATGTCGAGCAGAGAAGCACCCCGCAGCATGACGCTGCCACAGACATGCTTCGTGGTTCGGATGGTGGGTGTATGATGATTGAGAAATGCCTTTGCTCTGCTTGGCTCAAAAAGTGATTTATTTTCTGTCCAAAAAGCTCTTTTTTTTTTTTTTTAAATCTCATCAAGCCAAATGACTTCCAGTCACCTTTTCAGCACTGAATTATGCAGATTCTGAAGCCGTCTGGTTTGAAAGATGTTACTTTGTATTTTCATTTCAGTCAATTTATATCCTTTGTAGAGATTTCAGAATAATAAATATATTTTTTAATTCAGTGTGATTAAAAAAAATAGGGTTTTAGAAATTCACAGCACAAACACATTATTAGTGCGGTTCTATTTTGGCATTTTGCCATAATGACATCATCCACAAGGCTGTGATCGCCAGCAAATAAATCCTGATAGGATTAATGTCATAATTAAATCATGGTTATTGCAGAAACGTCCTTATGAACGTGTTTATTTGCTCCATCCGCAACAGATAAAAAAAGAGCCAGTCCTCACCCTCTCAGGCATTTGTACAATAAATATGTAATAGAAATCAATTTAACAAAAGCCTAAACCTTGTTCCTCATTTCCGCAGTAGCGCTAGAAAAATAAAATTTAAAGACAATAAGAAAAAAGTCATAAATTGCGGTTATCAAACGGCTCCCTCTAAGGTTTATGGTCGAATTCCTTCAGTGATGTGATTTCAGTTGGAACTTCCACACCAGCGAGCATAAATTGGGAATGAGATTTATATTAAAATGCCGTAACTCATGGTAGATGTTGAAGTGATCAATGATTTTGTTAATTAGTTTTACTTAGCTGAGAGTGGGGAATATTGTACTTTATATTCTCCATCTTCTGCAGTAGCACCGACTCAGCACTACCTACCTGTCTATTCATGTCTATCAGTTATAAAACTTAAAGGGTTGTAAAGCTGACCCCATTTAGGTTTTTCACAGTGTTTTCACAATGTTTTTATTCGATTTTAGTTGTTCGCCCTCAAATTTTAGCCATCTGACTTAATCTTCTCAGAAAAATGGAGTTAAACTTGAACATACTTCCTCTTTTGTTACCCAGCGCCATCAGATATGGCCATCGGGTATATAGTATGTAAAAGCTAGCGAGAAATAAACACTTCTAAAACTGAAACGCTGTTTTAGGAACTTAATAACACCTCTGAATGTTTTAAAAGCCATTTCATGGATGTTAGCATGGTGACATCACAGGATAGTAGCTAGCTGAAAACTCTGTTTGTTTTGTGTGTAAATATCCTCTGTGATATATTATGTAAAAGCTAGCAAGAAATAAACACTTCTAAAACTGAAAACATTGTTTTAGGAACCTAATAACACCTCTGAACATTTTACAAGCCATTTCGTGGACATTAGCATGGTGACATCACAGGGTGGTAGCTAGCTGCAAAACTTTTTTGTTGTGTGTAAATATATCCTCTTTGTCTAGTAGAGAAGCTTGATTCTTTGACTGGACTGGGTTGCTTGACGCGACGACGTTTCGCTTCAAATCGCAGAAGCTTCCTCAGCTAAAATTCTTGCTCTGGTGGTCTGACTTCTGTCTTGACTCTTGTAGGGAAGAATAAACAGAAGCCACAAAGCTGGAGTTTTAACCTAACCAGATCCCTCTTACCGAGAGGCAGACTGCTATAGGCTAGTGACTAAACAATAGCTCTAAGTAGCACCTATTGTGCTGTAGTTAGCACCCTCCTAATGACAGGGTAGCTGTCCCTCCTAATGATGGGACTGGCGCCTCTCCTGACAGCTCCCTGACGACTCTTCTAATGATGTGAATGACTCATTACCATGAACAAACTACCATGACTGAAACTGCTTTGACCTGACTACCCCATTGTAAACAGGGGACAAAGTGTTGTCTCAGACCCCCTCCCTGGTTAAGGCTGGGTTTCAACTGTTTCACATAAAATGTCTCCTTCACTCATCTCTCATACCATTTTCTTTCTCTGGCTAAGATTTTAACTTCCTTGTCCTCAAACGTGTGGTTAGTGTCTTTAAGGTGGAGATGAACTGCAGACTGCGGTCCACTGGCACCCTTTTCTGTGGTGCTGGTATAGCCTTTTGTACAACTGCTGCTTGGTCTCACCAATGTAGTGTTGTTACAGTTTTCCTGACATCTGATAGAATACACTACATTGCTCTGTTTGTAACTAGGGATCCTGTCCTTAGGGTGAACTAATTTCTGTCTCAAGGTGTTAACAGGTTTAAAGTAAACTGGGATTTTGTGCTGTCTGAAGATCCTCTGTAGTTTTGCCCTACTCCTGCTAAATAAGGGAGAGACACTCTCTTCTTCTTGCTCCATCTCCTGTCTGTCTGGTCTCTTTGTTCTTTGAAACTTTTGCACTTTATCCAGGGACCATCGTGGGTAACCCACATACTGTGAGGCTTTCCGGACATGTTGTTGTTGTTCTTTAGCCCTTCCCTCTGTAGTTGTGGGCACCTGTAGGGCTCTGTGTTGAAGAGTCCTGATCACCCCGAACTTGTGTTCAAGGGGGTGGTTTGAGCCAAAGAGCAGATATTGGTCAGTGTGAGTGGGTTTTCTGTAAACCCCTGACTGGAGCTGCCTGTTCTCTCCAATCGTAACATCACAGTCCAAGAAGGTGGTTGTTTCTGGCATCCTCACGTGTGAACTTGATATTGGAGTCCACCGAGTTGATGTGCTCTGTAAAGGCCTCCACTTCCTGTTGCTTGATTTTAAACCCATGTGTCATAGACATATCTGAACCAGTGACTGGGAGCGATGCCCTGTGAACGACTCAAGGCTCTCTTCTCCACTAGCTCCATGTACAGATTGGCCACAATGGGGGATACCGGAGACCCCATCGCACAACCATGGATCTGCCTGTAGTAATTCCCCCTAAACAGGAAATACGTGGTGTTGAGACAGATCTCCAAGAGTTCGCAGATGTGGTCTGGTGTAAGTTTGGTCCTTTCAAGTAGTGATGCATCCTCCAGCAGCCTCTGCCTCACAGCTGTGACGGCCTCCACAGTGGGGATGCAGGTGAACAACGATGTCATATCAAATGACACATAATTTCATCTGCCTCCAGTTGAAGGCCTTGATCTTGTTCCCACTAGAGGAGCCAAAATCCACTTGAGGTGCTTGGCCAAATTATAAGTGATGGAAGGCCTTCCAATGATAAATAAAAATAAACTCACCTTTGGAACAGCTCCAGGTGTGTGTCACAGTGCAGGGCGAACACCAGCAGGAGTTGCAGCCTCTGATGTCCACCCTCTCATTCTGCAAGTGCCATGAGCTGCCACCATCAGCTTTCAAATGCCTTGTCCACCATGAAATATAACTCCCATATGGTACATGGCACATAACACACGATCACAAGCGCCACAGTCCAAAGCATTGACTGATTGCCAGGGCACACGCATGAACTACAGTGTGGTCAGCTCATAGACTTAACATCCTGGAGAGAGGAAAGGCATGGGACTCTTCTGATTGAACTGCTGTGCGTGCATGAGCTGATCACCTGATCGCTCCGCAGGTCTGCATGAGGCTCCCTCATCTGATCGAACCACTGTGTGTGCTTGAGGCTGGATCAAATGATCACTCAGTTGTATGTGTGAACCCGTCTGGACAGTGTGCCCTGCTGTCCGCTGAACAGCTGAAATCCTGGTGGGTAAGAGAGAGAGAGTGCGCATGTGTGCAACAGGGGAGTGGGGGGCACAGAGTGTTTAATGTCAGGACGTACCTTACCTCTCCTCTGGTTTCCATATTTTATCCAATATATGGACTGATGGGTGTCACACAGGGTCCCCTGACTATGGGTTTACACAATGTAGCATGGGCTGGTGGCTATTACCGTAATAATGGCTGTGGGTGTGCACATCAGTGAGCAGATGTCCGTAATAATCTGATCACATGCAATGCACATGCACTACAGTGATATGATAGTCAGGGGATTCTGGTTTTCATGTAATCAGTCCATGGGTTGGATGTCATTCGAAACCCAGCAGTGAGACATGGCAGGGCTTTAAAAGCGTGGACCACATCGCTCACTCTGCCATGCCCCCCGGTCCCCCACCATTGCTTGCTGTCTAACCACACCCCGGGTGGCGATCGGACAGCACACGTACGACAGTCGAAGTGCATCCGGACCTGCTGCACTCCAAATGTGTGTGAATCAGTCGACACGACTTCCGCCCACTTTGTGTATTCGCACGGCATTCGTTCATGGCTGGCCCAATATTTGCCCTTCTGGGCTGTGTCTCAAATTTTGGCTTTTTTGCCCCTTCATGCTGATTCGGCTTCATTTGTGCCAACTGTGACGGGCCCTTGAGCAAACTGGCAAAGAGACTGTTGCTCTATTTACTTTTTAAATGACGTTGACCTCAGGATGTATGTTGTACTTTGGGCTTAAAATTTTAGTTTGCATTTCCAATGCATCTTACTGCATACCTGCAGTATTTTTGGTCAAAAAGGTGTATACTATCGCAAACACGTTGGTTGCAGTAATCGTTGATGAATTTATGCAGGTTTTACATAAGTAATTCCATTTCATGGAGTATTTATTTTTCATAAGCCTCTTTACCTTATTTATGGTATTATAGTGTTCAGTGACTGTTGTATTCATATAGAAGTCTCATTGGTATGCGTTGCTTAACATTAATTACACTCAAATGCATTCTAATTTGTCTTAATTCCTCCTTCCTTTTAACAGAAAAATTAATACTCCCCACTGATTATTCCATGGCAGGCAATTCAAAAAGCTTACAAGAAGAGGAAAATGAGCAAAGCCATTTCCACATCAACATGATTCCAACATAGTATTTTAGAACTGGCAGCTTTTGAAGACAAAAATGGAGGGGAAAATAAACGGTCACTTTTCAATTTAATTGAAAATGTTGCACAAACAAATCTTCTAGGGCATGTGACAAAAATAATGAATTGTGCACAGAAAATAATTGGAGAAGGATGTGATACGGAAGTGCCATTTGTCCCCTTCTTTTAATATTGCGTAATATCTGCCGAGTTTACAACTTTTTATTCCAAAAAATATTTAAACTTTGGATATGCGAGTTCATGGCGTCTTGTTGTATATTGTTAAAATGTCATTTGTGGGTTTTGCTTTCGAGTATGTAAGAGGAGTGATTGAAAAGTTTTGAACCTGACCATTAATCAACCAGGACTACATCAATGTAATGTGCCATTTTTAGCATAATTACTGTGCAAGTCAACAATTTCTTTTTCCCGGCATTGCTGCAGTGGTTTCTCAGAATACACACACACACACACACCACACACACCACACACACACACCACACACACACCACACACACACACCACACACACACACACACACAAAAAGGCAACCACCACCCTACTTTTACTGGACCAGGCTCAAATCTTTTCAGTAGCCCATTGTTCGACTTCATATGGTTTGTCACACAAAATTCACATGGTCATTCATACAAATCAATCGCAAATACCTTGCTGATCAATATAAACTTCAGATAATCCACATAAGCTTCTTGGTTTGTTGACATATAAAAAAAAAAGAAAAAAAAGTTTTTCGACCATGTTCTCATTGAACCAGCCCAGTCTCACATTTCTTTTTTTTTTACATGCCCCCATCACGAAAAGCACCCCATTTTCGTGACATGTTTTTTATTTTGCTATTTCTAATCCTCCCCTTCTTGTTGTGTGGGCCGCTGAAGAGGAGGTACTTGCTGGCCCACCACCACCAGAGGGCGCCTCGCCTGGAGTGCGGGCTCCAGGCACCAGAGGGCGCTGCCGCCTCACAGGAGCAGCCAAGGTGACAGCCGTCACCTATCAACTGAGACAGCTGACATCCATCAGCGGAGGGGTATATCAGCTGGACGGCAATCTCCACCTCATTGCCCGAGATATCGCTCTACTAAGGAGGTAACGTACTCAGCCAGTCGCTTCATTTCAGAGGAATAACACTTATTGCTTGTGCCTAAGACAGCTGAAGACTGTATTGGACATATATCGGATAAGTACCCATATTCCTACACTGCAGTGTTGTTTTTGATTAGAGGTGGAGGTGGTGTTTCCACCCTACGTGTTGCTGGGTGCAGCCGCACCCACATCTGACTGTTTCTGTTCCTCGCCAGCAGTACCGGATCCGACGAGCGGAGGCAGTGGCCACCTGGGAGTTCGGGACTTGGCGGCTCCAGTATTCCCGGGGTTCGGTGGCAGAGGAAATCGGGTGGTTCCGGTTCGACTCGGACAGACGTCTCCTATCGTCGAGCCTGCCCACACGACACCATTGGAATTGGTTTATTTCCACAATTGTGATCTGTTGTGTTTGTTGTGCGTGTTCACAACAGTAAAGCCTTGTTATTTGACTTTCTTCATTGTCCGTTCATTTGCGCCCCCTGTTGTGGGTCCGTGTTCCTCACTTTCCCCAACAGGATATCTCGGCCAACGTCAT
Source organism: Thalassophryne amazonica (assembly GCF_902500255.1). Lineage (NCBI taxonomy): Eukaryota > Metazoa > Chordata > Actinopteri > Batrachoidiformes > Batrachoididae > Thalassophryne > Thalassophryne amazonica. Next base: position 11,451,490 of record NC_047125.1, on the reverse strand, counting down.
GGATCCCGAGGGGCGTCAACAGGCTGTTGAACGGCCAATGGAAGAACAGGGCGCACAGGCGCCCGCAGGAGGAGTGATCGGGTTGCAGCGGATCCTCACTACTTTCACGGCTCGGTTGGATCTTATGACTGAGCAGAACGTCCTCCTTAACCGCAGGGTGGAAGCTCTCGCCGCGCAGGTGGAGGCGCGCCCCCAGGGCGCTGCTGCAGCTCCCCCTCCTGTCGACCCTGTGCGTAATATTGACGTTCCACAGGTCGTTCAACGACCCCCCCCACCTTCCCCGGAAGCATACATAAGCCCTCCAGAGCCGTACGGAGGTTGTGTGGAGACGTGCGCGGATTTCCTTATGCAGTGTTCGCTCGTCTTCACACAACGCCCTGTTATGTACGCGACCGATGCTAGCAATTAGCTTATGTAATAAACCTGCTTCGCGGCGAGGCACACGCTTGGGCTACAGCGCTCTGGGAGCAGAATTCATGGCTCCTTCAGACATATGATGGGTTTGTGAGGGAGTTCAGAACCGTGTTCGATCACCCTAATAGAGGAGAAACCGCTTCAGCCGTGCTACTGTCAATGAGACAGGGGCGTCGGAGCGCAGCTGCCTATGCACTCGACTTCCGCATCGCGGCTGCGAGGTCCGGCTGGAATAGCACTGCCCTCCGCGCCGCCTTTGTAAATGGACTGTCATTGGTTCTTAAGGAGCACCTGGTGGCTAAGGACGAACCGCGGGATTTAGATGGGCTCATCGATCTTGTCATACGGTTAGACAACCGGTTAGAAGAACGTCGGCGGGAACGAGACGAAGGGCGTGGCCGGGCACGCGCCGTCCCTCTCCCTTCCGGTTCCGACCGCGCTCCGCCTTCCCCACGCTCCACGGCCCCTGCGCTCCGTGTGGCTACAGCTCCCCCTGCTGACGAAGCTATGGACACAGGGCAACATTTAGGGCACCAGATGCACAGAGGAGGCGGGCCCACAGAGTATGTTTTGTTTGTGGCTCGATAGAGCACCAAGTGAGAGACTGCCCCGAGCGGTTAAACACCAACGCCCGCCCCTAGAGACTGGGCTAGGGGTGGGCCAAGACATTCACGTGGGACACACCCACATCGCCACACGACTCCCAGTTACGATCCTTTATGAGGACTCAACCCTGAAGGCCCCAGCACTGGTGGACACGGGCTCAGAGGGGAATCTGTTGGACAGCAGATGGGCCAGGGAGATAGGGCTCCCTCTGGTGGCGCTTACCTCGCCTGTGCAGGTTCGAGCACTAGATGGCTCCCTACTCCCTCCAATCACGCATAAGACACCACCTGTAACTCTGGTGGTGTCCGGAAATCACCGGGAGGAGATCGAGTTTTTTGTGACTCCTGCTACCTCCCGAGTGGTTTTAGGGTTCCCCTGGATGTTGAAACACAATCCCCGGATCGATTGGCCGTCTGGGGTAGTAGTACAGTGGAGCGAGACCTGCCATCGGGTGTGTTTAGGTTCCTCGGTTCCTCCCGGCTCCCAGGCTAAGGAGGAGGTCAGAGTCCCGCCCAATCTGGGGACGGTGCCGGTGGAGTACCATGACCTTGTCGACGTGTTCAGCAAGGATCTGGCGCTCACCTTCCCCCCACCGTCCTTATGATTGTGCCATTGATTTGGTTCCGGGCAGTGAGTTCCCGTCCAGCAGGCTGTACAACCTCTCACGGCCTGAGCGCGAATCAATGGAGACCTACATCCGGGACTCGTTAGCCGCCGGGTTGATCCGGAATTCCACCTCCCCGATGGGTGCAGGTTTCTTTTTTGTGTAAAAAAGACGGCGGACTTCGTCCATGCATTGATTACAGGGGACTGAACGAAATCACGGTTCGCAATCGATACCCGTTGCCCCTGTTGGATTCGGTGTTCACACCCCTGCATGGAGCCCGTATTTTCACCAAGCTCGATCTTAGAAATGCATATCACCTGGTTCGGATCCGGAAGGGAGACGAGTGGAAGACGGCATTTAACACCCCCTTAGGTCACTTTGAGTACCTGGTCATGCCGTTCGGTCTCACAAACGCTCCCGCGATGTTCCAAGCGTTGGTTAACGATGTCTTGCGGGATTTCCTGCACCGGTTCGTCTTCGTATACCTGGACGATATACTCATCTTTTCTCCGGACCCTGAGACCCATGTTAAGCATGTACGTCAGGTCCTACAGCGGTTGTTGGAGAACCGGCTGTTTGTGAAGGGCGAGAAGTGTGAGTTCCACCGCACGTCTTTGTCCTTCCTGGGTTCATCATCTCCTCCAACTCCGTCGCTCCTGACCCGGCCAAGGTTGCGGCGGTGAGAGACTGGCCCCAACCCACAAGCCGTAGGAAGCTGCAACAGTTCCTCGGCTTCGCTAATTTCTATAGGAGGTTCATTAAGGGCTACAGTCAGGTAGCTAGCCCCCTGACAGCCCTGACCTCGCCAAAAGTTCCCTTCACCTGGTCGGATCGTTGTGATGCCGCGTTCAAGGAGTTGAAACGGCGCTTCTCGTCTGCACCCGTTCTGGTGCAGCCCGATCCTAGTCGCCAGTTAGTGGTTGAAGTGGACGCCTCGGACTCAGGGATAGGAGCCGTGCTGTCCCAGAGCGGGAAGACCGATAAGGTCCTTCACCCGGTGCCTATTTTTCCCGCAGGTTGACCCCGGCCGAACGGAACTATGACGTCGGCCATCGAGAACTCCTTGCGGTGAAAGAGGCTCTTGAGGAGTGGAGACATCTGTTGGAGGGAACGTCCGTGCCATTCACGGTTTTCACTGACCACCGGAACCTGGAGTATATCAGGACCGCCAAGCGGCTGAATCCCAGGCAAGCCCGCTGGTCACTGTTCTTCGGCCGTTTTGACTTCCGGATCACCTACCGTCCCGGGACCAAAAATCAAAGATCGAATGCTTTGTCCCGGGTACATGAAGACGAAGTCAGAACGGAGTCGTCGGATCCCCCGGATCCCATCATCCCGGAGTCCACTATCGTGGCCACCCTCACCTGGGACGTGGAGAAGACCGTCCGGGAGGCCCTGGCACGAAGCCCGGACCCCGGAACCGGGCCGAAGAATAGGCTCTACGTCCCACCAGAAGCAAGGGCTGCGGTCCTGGACTTCTGTCACGGTTCTAAGCTCTCCTGTCATCCTGGGGTGCGAAGAACCGTGGCAGTCGTCCGGCAGCGCTTCTGGTGGGCATCCCTGGAGACCGACATCCGGGATTATATCCAGGCCTGTACCACCTGCGCCAGGGGCAAAGCCGACCACCGCAAGTCCTCGGGATTGCTACAGCCGCTGCCCGTACCTCATCGCCCCTGGTCTCACATCGGCCTGGATTTTGTCACGGGCCTCCCGCCGTCCCAGGGAAACACCGTCATCCTCACGATAGTGGACCGATTCTCCAAGGCGGCCCACTTCGTGGCCCTCCCGAAGCTCCCAACGGCCCAGGAGACAGCGGACCTCCTGGTCCGCCACGTTGTCCGGCCGCATGGGATACCATCAGACATCGTCTCCGATCGCGGTCCCCAGTTCTCCTCGCACATCTGGAGGAGCTTTTGCCGGGAACTGGGGGCCACGGTCAGTCTCTCGTCCGGGTATCACCCCCAAACCAACGGGCAAGCAGAATGGGCCAATCAAGAGATGGAGCAGACACTACGTTGTGTGACAGCCGCGCACCCGGCGGCCTGGAGTACTCATCTGGCCTGGATCGATTACGCCCACAACAGTCAAGTGTCGTCAGCCACCGGCCTCTCCTCTTTTGAGGTGTGTTTGGGGTATCAGCCCCCATTATTTCCGGTGGTTGAGGGAGAGGTCGGTGTGCCCTCGGTCCAGGCCCACCTGCGGAAGTGCCGTCGGGTGTGGCGTGCCGCCCTTCTGCTTTGTTGAGGGCCCGGTCGAGCGCTAAGACCCATGCAGACCGGCGGCGGACCCCGGCCCCTACGTATCGCCCCGGGCAGGAAGTGTGGTTGTCCACCAAGGACATTCCACTGCAAGTGGCCTCCCCGAAATTGAAAGATCGATACATAGGACCATACAAGATCCTCAAAATCGTCAATCCCGCCGCAGTGAGGCTTCAGCTTCCGGCCTCACTGCGGATCCATCCTGTGTTCCATGTGTCAAAACTCAAACCGCATCACACCTCGCCCCTCTGTACTCCCGGTCCGGCGCCACCTCCTGCCCGGATCATCGATGGCGAGCCGGCTTGGACTGTGCGCCGGCTTCTGGATGTCCGACGGATGGGGCCGGGGCTTTCAATACCTGGTGGACTGGGAGGGGTACGGCCCTGAAGAACGCTCCTGGGTGAAGAAGAGGTTCATCCTGGACCCGGCCCTCCTGGCCGACTTCTACCCACCGCCGCCACCCGGACAAGCCCGGTCGGGCGCCAGGAGGCGCCCGTTGAGGGGGGGGTCCTGTTGTGTGGGCCGCTGAAGAGGAGGTACTGCTGGCCCACCACCACCAGAGGGCGCCTCGCCTGGAGTGTGGGCTCCAGGCACCAGAGGGCGCTGCCGCCTCACAGGAGCAGCCAAGGTGACAGCCGTCACCTATCAACTGAGACAGCTGACATCCATCAGCGGAGGGGTATATCAGCTGGACGGCATCTCCACCTCATTGCCGAGATATCGCTCTACTAAGGAGGTAACGTACTCAGCCAGTCGCTTCATTTCAGAGGAATAACACTTTATTGCTTGTGCCTAAGACAGCTGAAGACTGTATTGGACATATATCGGATAAGTACCCATATTCCTACACTGCAGTGTTGTTTTTGATTAGAGGTGGAGGTGGTGTTTCCACCCTACGTGTTGCTGGGTGCAGCCGCACCCACATCTGACTGTTTCTGTTCCTCGCCAGCAGTACCGGATCCGACGAGCGGAGGCAGTGGCCACCTGGGAGTTCGGGACTTGGCGGCTCCAGTATTCCCGGGGTTCGGTGGCAGAGGAAATCGGGTGGTTCCGGTTCGACTCGGACAGACGTCTCCTATCGTCGAGCCTGCCCACACGACACCATTGGAATTGGTTTATTTCCACAATTGTGATCTGTTGTGTTTGTTGTGCGTGTTCACAACAGTAAAGCCTTGTTATTTGACTTTCTTCATTGTCCGTTCATTTGCGCCCCCTGTTGTCCGTGTTCCTCACTTTCCCCAACACTTCTCCTAACTAACTATAACCACAGAGTAAGCATCTACCCTTCCCTAACCCTAAACCCCCAGACCCCCTGTTACCCCATATGCTGTTCCCCATCATGAAATGACTTCATGCCCCATCACAAAAAGCGGCCCTTTTCGTGACAAGATTTTTTATTTTGTTATTCATAATCCTTTCCCTTCTCCTAACTCTAACAATAGGGCAAGTGTCTACCCTCCCCTAACCCCTCCAGTCTCCCCGTCACCCCACATTTCATGCCCCGTCACAAAATGACTTTGTGGCACGTCAAGAAAAGTAGCCTATTTTCGCGACCTTTTTTTTTTGCCATTTATAATCCTCCCCTTTTCTTAACTCTAACAATAACCATAGCCTAAGTGTCTACCCTCCCCTACCCTAACCCCCAGAACCCCTCTGTCACCGCACATTTCATGCCCCCATCATGAAATGTCTTCAGGCCCGTCACAAAAAGCACCCCAATTTCGTGACACTTTTTTTTTTTGCCATTTATAATCCTTCCCTTCTGCTAACACTAACCATAACCCCTCCGGACCACCCTTCACCCCACATTTCGTGCCCTCATCACAAAAGCGCCCCATTTCCGTGCCCCTGGCATGAACCCATAGATTAATGTATTTTCATAATGCCACCACAAACTACTGTGAGACTGGGTTGCATTGAACATTGTCGAAGAACATCTACTCCAACATCTCATCACTTCGATATCTTTCCAAATAACATTCCCACCAAGTTTGATCCCTCAAGTCTTTTTGATCATTGCAAAAAACAAACAAAACATGGTGTATTTAAATGCACTGGCGAGACGTTTAAGTTTTCCATGTTATATTTTAATTTCTTCAGAGACAAAAATGACAAGCAATTTATTTACAGAAACCTGTACAAAAGCAAAATTAAATTATGTAAAATATCTCATAAATAGAAGTGGACTTGGGTTCAATACACTTTGCCATGTTCACCTAAGCTGCGTGCATAGTGACTCATTAAAAACAATGATAAATTTGTTCCTCGGTTTTCTATATCAACATCCAAGTCTCCGGACAAATAGTAATGTTAATATTAACACATCTGTTTACATGCTTGTGTAACAGATGTGTTTTGCAATGCTTTGTGAAAGGAGGAGAGCAGGGATCGAACGTACACCTCAGATGAGATTTAAGCAGTTTGACGGCGGGTGTTGAGTCTACAAAGGATCTGCCGTCATCTACTTTTAAGTACGTCACTTCAGAAAGAATGCAGTGAAGGTGTTGATGTATGGCTTCTTTTTTGCCGTCTGATGTTTCTTCAGATTTACTCAACAGCCGTTTGTTTTCTTATTATCTGATGTTCAGACTCATGGCATTATAGCCAACATCACATATTTTTGTCAGACAGCTTTTCGTCATTTGCATCACGTGGATCAACTCAAGCTGAGGTGTGCCATCCGTCAGCTGCTCTCCCTTCCAGTTTTTTCCACCCATGTTGCACTTCTTTTCGTAAACTGTCACATTTGCATCTTTTTACTAGGCTCTCTAGAACCTAAGCAACCGTCTCCATGTGATTTGTGATTTTTTTTTTTGTGTGTGTCTAGTTTATATGTCCCTGCTATCTTTTTATGCTTCTAAATGCAGTCGTAAAACTTGTTTCATGCACCTTGATGTCAAACATGTACATGAGTGGAACACGACCCAAAAAATAATAATAATTAAATGTAGAAATCCAGTATGTTGTTATTATTCCTACAACAAGCAACTTTTGAGTGTCCTCATTTAGAAGTTTGGTTCCAACAGCATCCCTCATTTTCCACTTCTTAGAGTTTGAACACTGCTGATTAACATTCTCAGTCCCTTGGATATCTTTTTATCCCTTTCCTATTTTATACAGTTCAATAATGTTTTCTTCAATTATTTTTCTTTCCTTATGACTCAGAAAGCAGAAACATCAGTGCAGCACTGGATGAAAGATGCAAGGGTCTGTCAAGAGCTCAGAAACTTACTGACCTTTTAAACACCCACTGATTGCAAGCAAACAGATCACAGGTGAGGATGCATACCTTCTGTAGCCATTCAAACCCATTTGTGTCAACTTGTGTGCATGTTTTCAGGCCAAACTCACCAGGGCATGTAAACTTTTGATCAGGGTCATTTGGTTCGTTACTGTTGTCATTATGATTTAATAAGAGTAAACACAGTTGTTTGACAATAAATGGCTTCACACAACCAGTACCCATGTGTGAAAAAAAGTTTGTGTTATCATTCATATATAGGGTATGTAAACTTCAGAACACAACTCTATGTCTGTCATGGTGTTTTTGAGTATGTATGATTTCATAATTAAGTCACACAAAAGTCATACGATGAACTCATTTATACAACACTAACCTTTCAACCACTTGTCCAAGATCAGGTTGTGGGGGCTGGAGGCAAATAATAGTCCCACCAAGTTTGAAGGAAATATGTCCAACAGGTTTTGAGATATCTTACCATTGCCACGCCCCTCACACCAGGGTAATATTATATGCATTGTTATGGGATGGATACTTGGCTGTACCAAACAAGAATATTCATATTTCAGAATGAGAATTATATGCACACACAAAGACACACAAAGAGATTATTAAATATAAATTTAAGAGGGTTTTTGTCAACAAGTTCATTCTCCGTCAAGAATGAGTTTACAAATGTCAGTGTCTTCTCTCGTCCCTCCTGTGGGTGAATCGCATTTGCCGCAGGGAAACCAAAAGGCACTGATCTTGTTGGAAGCCAAAATGAGGTAATTAATGAGTGCGTGGGATGAGCAGACAGAGTCCTCGAAGCAAAAAGTCTTCTCAGAAACAAAGTCGCATCCACAATATGCTCTTGCTCGGCTGAGATCCCAGGTTGGGGTTTGGCTCTGCACCTTATGTAAATAAGGCAGATAAATTATTCATGAATAAAAAGTGTCATGGCCAGTATTACTTTGGTATGCAAATGAAATATGTAAATAGACAGCAGTGTTTTGGACCAGTGGTTGGTTTAAGAAGAGAACACTGAGAGATCAATAGTTGAATGTCTCAGAGTGGATACATTTTTTTTTATGTAGGTACACTTGTTCCCAACAGATGCTTGGGTTTAATCCTGTGAACTGGAAAATACTGAACTCAGAGACCCAAAGAGCACAAATTGTTCATCAATCAATCAATCAATCAATTTTTTTATATAGCGCCAAATCACAACAAACAGTTGCCCCAAGGCGCTTTATATTGTAAGGCAAGGCCATACAATAATTATGTAAAACCGCAACGGTCAAAACGACCCCCTGTGAGCAAGCACTTGGCTACAGTGGGAAGGAAAAACTCCCTTTTAACAGGAAGAAACCTCCAGCAGAACCAGGCTCAGGGAGGGGCAGTCTTCTGCTGGGACTGGTTGGGGCTGAGGGAGAGAACCAGGAAAAAGACATGCTGTGGAGGGGAGCAGAGATCGATCACTAATGATTAAATGCAGAGTGGTGCATACAGAGCAAAAAGAGAAAGAAACAGTGCATCATGGGAACCCCCCAGCAGTCTACTCTCTATAGCAGCATAACTAAGGGATGGTTCAGGGTCACCTGATCCAGCCCTAACTATAAGCTTTAGCAAAAAGGAAAGTTTTAAGCCTAATCTTAAAAGTAGAGAGGGTGTCTGTCTCCCTGATCTGAATTGGGAGCTGGTTCCACAGGAGAGGAGCCTGAAAGCTGAAGGCTCTGCCTCCCATTCTACTCTTACAAACCCTAGGAACTACAAGTAAGCCTGCAGTCTGAGAGCGAAGCGCTCTATTGGGGTGATATGGTACTACGAGGTCCCTAAGATAAGATGGGACCTGATTATTCAAAACCTTATAAGTAAGAAGAAGAATTTTAAATTCTATTCTAGAATTAACAGGAAGCCAATGAAGGGAGGCCAATATGGGTGAGATATGCTCTCTCCTTCTAGTCCCCGTCAGTACTCTAGCTGCAGCATTTTGAATTAACTGAAGGCTTTTTAGGGAACTTTTAGGACAACCTGATAATAATGAATTACAATAGTCCAGCCTAGAGGAAATAAATGCATGAATTAGTTTTTCATCCACCAGCAAATATTTTTTTACACCTGTTGTTCGTAAATCTATAAAAATTACACACACATTGCACCCTCTAGTGTTCAACGTGAAGAAATGCATTTCCTCACAGAGACCACAACAGCCACGAGTGACTAATTTTTTCTCTTTTTTGCCATCCAATTCCTGGCAAACATAATGCAGTCTTTTGGAAATCGTACTTGAGGCAAATACGAGACTGGGGGTAAAAAAAAAAAAAAAAAGGGAACGCGGAGTGTTACGGTTGAACCAAAACACCAGAGCAGGGAGATACTGACTTGACCAGAATGGTTTGTGGATTGAGATCCAGGACCAGATGGTTTGTGAAAACAAAACCAGGACCAGGCGGCCGAGATGGAGCTGACAGGTTGCAGGAATGCTGGAGGCACAAGAAAGAGAGTAGTCAAAAAACGGAGAATAATCTGAGTCACAAAGAATAATCAAAAGAGTCATCCACAACAAAGGACTGACACCAGGTACCACTCAGGCAGAGTTGAGTTTCTGGCAATTGTGGAAAGGCAGGATTAGGATTTATAATCCAGTGGTGATGACTGCAGCCAGTTCAGACAATCAGCTCCATGACACGGCAACTGGAGACACAGGAAGTGAAGGGGAGCAGAGCAAACACCAAGGCAGCCCAACAGTGAAGATTTTGATGTCTTTCAGATATCGGATGGGATGGACGGGATTTGAGTGCATGGCATGCGATCACTTGTGATGTGCTTATGGCTCACCAAAAGCCCGGGGTCTATTTCCAAGCATTGGCTTTGAGCCAAACCAGACCAGTATGTCCCCAGGCACTACAGAGAATGCACTCCCTGGCTTCTAACCTATGCTGCCATTCTTCAGCTGTAAATCAAGCCCTGCAGACCTACATAGGCTCATCGACAGGAGGCGTCATTGTTGCAGGAAGTGCATTGCTGGTGGTGCAAGAGGAAGAAGGCATGGGCCCATCGGCATCTCTCCCACTGTCTTTCCCTCAAACTGTTGCCTGTTTTAATTGCCAGGGTTAAAAGTTTGTCGATTGAATCTGGTTCATCCAGGATTGCCAGTTCATCCTTCAATGTTTTGGATAACCCATTAATAAAAGCACTCCGCAGTGCAGCGGCATTCCAGCAGGACTCTGCAGCGTGTACCTGGAACTCAACTGAATATACTGCCACACTGCTGTTCTCCTGATGGAGTGATAATAACCTCTTGGAGATCACCTGCCCCCACATCAGATGATCAAAGACCATCTGGAACTCTTCAGCAAAAGCAGTTTATGAAGCATGAACCGGTGACTGGTGCCCCCACAGGGCTATAACCAACCCTAACACCTCGCCCTGGAGTAAATTGATCAGGTCAGCGATCTTATTTTGATCGGTGGTATAAGTGGATGGTTTCTGAGAAAACACTAGCGAGCATTGTAACAGGAAAGCAATGCATGTCTGTACGGACGAAGAATACGATTCAAGATTGTAAATTCAGGGCTCAGAAGAATGTTGAACTGGTGCAGATCCAGGCGAAGAGAGTATGCATGGAGAAGATGGTAAAGTGGGTGCAGAGAGGCAGTGTGAAAGCTGATCACCGAGTGCTGATAACGGGAAGCATAATTGTGATACCTGGGTGGCTAGAGCCTGCTATTGTTTGGAAAGTGTTTGGAGTTGCTGTTGTTGCCATCCCAGTAAGGTCCCCTGCGAACTGAGGGCTTTGTGAACCAGGTCTGCTCTTGTTGGGTCCATGATGTGGACAGAAACTCCTGTTACGGTTAAACCAATATATGGTTAGGACCCAAATGCAGGGAGACCAAATGAAACCAAATAATTTATTGTATGAACAGAATAAATGATTACTTCACAAATGTGTATGAGGGAAACGCGGACTTGACCACAATGGTTTATGGAGTGAGTGCCTGGACCAGGTGGTTTGTGGATACAGAACCAGAACCAGGTGGCCACGATGGAATTGACACGTGGCAGTAACGCTGGTGGCACAAAAACAGAGTGGTCAAAAATGGAGAATAATCGGAATCACAAGGAATTATCAAAAGGGTCATTCATGATGAAGGACTGAGGCCAGGTACCACTTATGCAAAGCTGAGTTTCTGGCAAATGGGGAGAGGTAGGACCAGGGTTTATAAAGAGGTGGTGGTGATGACTGGGGCCAGGGGAGACAATCAGCTCCGTGATGCGGCGCCTGGACACATAGTAAGGGAAGAGGTGCAGAGCAAACACCAAGGCACCACACCAGTGCAGATTTGGACATCTTTTAGATACTAGGCATTGCATATAGGTTTGTGTCCCATTTCAGGGATTGCACACTTTGAAGGCTGTATCCCATGTGGTTTTGGCCTTCCTTTTGCTTTTTATTGTCTGGCAACCTTGACAAACTAGCATAGAGGGTGTAAACTATAGTTGTGTAATTTTTCAGTACTTATTTAAACCTTACCTATAAACATTACTGTTTTTCTTTTTTTCACAAGGGGTGGTTTGAGTCACATAGGATGCACTTGTAGACCGCATTCTAAGGAGTTCAAACTTTCAAAATTGAACAGCCAATTTTTACCGCTTTTGGCAAATGTAGCCGACAGATACAGCCACTGAATTTGGAAATACTTTGCTGTGGTAATCCCTCAGTGGTGAGCAGTGATGCCGGTAACGCGTTACTCTAATCTGACCACTTTTTTTAGTAACGAGTAATCTAACGCGTTAATCTTTCCAAATCAGTAATCAGATTAAAGTTACTTCTCCAAGTCACTGTGCGTTACTATTATTTTCATTGTGGGTCGATAGCAGCATTAAACTTGGTCCGTGGGCAGGAGGTCCGGGTTCGACTGAACCACGGTTTTTTGCAGCTGCTCGACTCGTCGTCTCCTCTTAAAGCACGGTGATCAGCACACCTGCACTGAGCTTTACAAAGACATTTTTATACTTTTTTCCTCCTTTATTTAGAATTCTGAGCTGAGCCGCTCTGTATCTGCACGTTAAAACAGCTGATCCTCCGCGACGCGTCAACAACTAACACTATTTTCCACTCAAATGCACCTAAACTCTCTTTCTGAGGACCACATGATGTGAAAACACAATAAAACTTTCTTACCTGTAAATCTGGTCACGTTTTCTGCATAAATAAATGTTATCCATTCTTTGTGCTCAAACACCAAAGTAGGGGCAAATCCAGATGGAATGGGGGCGTGGGGCAGGGATGTGCCCCCCACAACACCCCTAGATTAAAGGTCCAGTTTTGAAGCCTTTTTTTACTACAACTACTAATACTACTTAAAATAATATTAATTTCGACAAGTAAAATATTAGAGAGAATTTAAATGTTAGAAAAATGCTAGAATGAATTTAATAGTTACATTTATAAACAATGTAGGTTCGAAATTGCAAGTTTTACTGTTACAGTGCTGTCAACAGTTAAATATGAGGTCAAGAAAGACGTCTTTATTTTATTTTTTATAAAACAAGTATTTATTTTCATTGAAGTCAAGAAAGGGTGACTATAAAGTAAGTTTTGGCAAAACAGGTATCATTGTCATGTTGAGGTGGCAGAGGGTTGTTGTCGGCAGCTGGGAAAAGTAACTAAAAAAGTAACTAGTAATCTAACTTAGTTACTTTTACAATTGAGTAATCAGTAAAGTAACTAAGTTACTTTTTCAAGGAGTAATCAGTAATCAGTAATTGGATTACTTTTTCAAAGTAACTGTGGCAACACTGGTGGTGAGGAATATTTTTCTTCATCAATTCCCAGATGGGATATCTTCATCCAGTTGTCAATCTCGAGACACCTGTGCCTGGGTTTGTTCAACATGGGAATGTTATTGCACGCCAACAAAAACACCATCCTTCACGGATTCTTAGCAGAGTCCAATGGCTGCCGATCGGGGTCTGAGGACCTGCTGCAGACTTTATCCACCTTCATAGCCCTTTGGTTACAAGCTATCACCTTCTCCATGAGATCTGCCATTGAGGACTTCTTGTTTCACCAGAACCTGGTTAGTCATCTTATGTTCAGGGTTCCTCTTGGGTGTTTGTGGTTACCATACCGGCCAGGCTGCACACATGTCCCACCATATTCACCCCAACAAACAATCCCCTACTTGATCCGTTATCCAGGTGTCATGACATGGACAGAGGGTTGGGTTTTGAAACCCTGGGAAAAGGGTACAACCTGTCTCAATCAACCCCATACCTCTCATTTCCATGGCTCTTTGGAATTCCACTGAAAAAATAAGGATACACCAGGTGTGTCTTTCATGGGCCAACCAATCCAAAAATTGAGGGATTGTTTATTGCAAGACAAAATTGTTGGTATATTTAAAAAAAAAAAACAAACACATAATTTCAGGCTCTATATATGCTCCAAAAGGATCTGAAATGAACTGATCCTGTGACTTTGGGTGAATTTAAATCTCTTTTGAAGGAACGTGAAACTAACACTATTGGACATTGTGACTGCTTCTAGTACATGCTGAATTTCACTGTGGTTTTTAATGGTCTTAATGGTTTTAATTGTTTTACTCTTGTGTGAAATTGTGTTTGATTGTTGTCTTGTCTCACCGTTGTAACAATGTTTTGTCTGTCTTGGCCAGGTCACTCTTGGAAAAGAGATGTCAGTCTCAATGAGTTTTTTACCTGGGTAAATAAATAAAGGAAAATGCACAATTACAAGTAAGTAAACTCAACAACTATAAACAAATATTGTAAAATTGATTACTCAACTATGAATGATGCCCACTGTGCTAGCTTGTAGCTGTCAAGACTACAAGACCCATCGCAAAATGCTCTGTAGGCCAGACCATTTCATTTCAATTCCAACGGTTGAGTCAGCCACCAGTCTCGGAAGGCCTGATCTTCAAAGGATGCAGCCTTTAAGAAATGTAGCCTCAAAAGCATGTTAGGGTCTAAGATGTTGAAGAGCTTTATTGTGAAAGAGCAAAAAATGTGACATCCTTTGTAAGTCCTTTGGAGGAATGTTGGAGTCTCTAAAAATATCTATCATGCCATCACTGCTTGCTGATCGTATTTATTGCTTGAAGTTTAACAATGGCAATGGGAAGTCAATGTATACGTACTGTCCACTATTTTTTTATTGGGTGTCAAATTCCAACCCTTCATTCGCATTGTGACACCTGGGTTACAGATCAAGTAGGGGATTGCTTACTGCAGTCAAATAGAGTGGGGACCATGTGTGCCCCATTGTCTGCTACGGTAACCATGAAGGTCCAGCAGGTACCCTGAACACGAGACAGCTAACAGGGCTCTGGTGAAACAAGAAGTCCTCAATGGCAGCTAATGGCAAGCCAATAATATAGATGCCTCAAAGAAATGGCACCCTACCCATTCAAAATAAAATAAAAATCCAACTTGATCTCACGGTAGTTTGTGATGGCACCATTTTTGTGATGGGGACATGGTTAGGGTTAAAAATAGTGTTGTAAACTTGATCGAGTGATGGAAATGTGACATATTGTGACGTACCATGAAAAAAGCATCACTGTGAATTATAAGGCATTAATTGATTGACGTGAAGTACCCAAGGATTCTCCAAAGAGATCAAGTACTTTAGATGCCAGCCTAGTAGATATTATATTAGTCTAGCCTAGCCTAACAGGACCCTGGTACTGATGGTGCCCCACACTCTAGCATCTTTTAAGTTCCAGTTTGAATAAAAATCGAAGAACCTTTGTGTTCTGTTCTAGGAGCAATATCACCATCAAGCGAAGCTCAAGCATCACCTTTGTGAGACAGAAATAAATACATAGAAACACCCTGAAGGAACTCAATGGTCTAAAGACAAAGAGGGCACTCGCATACACTTCCATGCAGAGCTGCTCAGTACATTATGCATTTATCCACTTGGGAAATAATGAAATCACGAAGATTATTCTCTTCGACAAAAAGAAATCTGTTGCAGTTTTATGGCTGGTGCCCTATGCATGTTAACAATGTGAGGGAGGGAGGAAAACCATCTCTCCATCCATGTGCCTCACTTGCTCATTCTCTCCTCATCTGGCAGCACGGTGGCTTAGTGGTTAGCACTGTTGCCTCACAGCAAGAAGGTCGTGGGATCGATTCCCACCTATGGCCTTTCTGTGTGGAGTTTGCATGTTTTCCCCGTGTTTGCGTGGGTTTCCTCATGGTGCTCTGGTTTCCAGAAGTAAAGTGTGAAACAAGCATTGTACATGGCTGATGTGGGGAAAAGGGCAAGAATGAGATACGGCTCGTGTTGCAAAAATGTAAACAGTGAATAATTGTCCCTTGCTTGTTATCGTGATGTGACTCAAATGCCAAAGATGATCTTCATTATGATTTATGCCAAAAGTGAGAATTTCTCTATAGTGGCCTTTTCCCAATCTAATGCACAACAGGTTTTATTTGTTGTTGTTGTTGTTGTTTTTGTTGTTTTTCAATTTATTTAAGATGTAACATTGCACACTACTACTATTATGACTACCACCACCCCTTTGATAAATCCATTGTCATCTAAAAATGTCATTTGAAATTACCCCAGAACAACAATACTTAAACTACACATTTTAGCAAATTTATTAAATTAATGAAGCATATGCAATCTCTAAAATACTAATAGGCAACAACTGTGGTAAGTTCCTTTAGTCACTGATGAAAAATGAGTTAGAATATGCCTGGTTAAGATCACATCCAATAAGTTTCCTATTCGCCCTATTGAGATATCCCATAATCCCTTGCGTGCAAGAGAGTGATTGCAGTCAAAACAACATAGCAAATGAACATTATACTACCAAAATGTATTTTTTTATGCTTTTCATCACATTAATAAGAGACTGCATGTATGAGACTGTGAAAACATACTAAAACAAATATTCAAAATAATCAGTGTCTGTGTGGAATTTAATAAACGCAAAACGTATTTCAGACATTATATATATATTTATATTATATATATATATATATATATATATATATACTCTGGAACAAACAGGACAAGCAGTGCTGTAAAAGACAGAACCAGAATGGCGTGAACAGGAAGCGATCGCGGCTCACAGCGATTCCGGTTGAAAATAACGGAGAAACAACCTGAGCTTCTTGCATGTTTACATTAAAGCAAACAATGACAACATCCATAAACTCAGATAATATATTCACCAGAGTTTTAGACACAATATACAAAGAGTTTTATTTTGCGACGCAGCCTGATCAGAGCATCTCAATGCATTGCTCAATGTTCTGAACATCCCACAGAACGGCTAACTCTCCGAAATTTTACGAGATTTGAAACCTCAATCTCTTTCAAATTGAGTTTTTGTGTGTTGTAGTGTATTTTTTTTTTTTGGCAATTTTTTGTCTTATTACAGTTTATTGTGTTTAGTGCTTTGATTCTTCTTAGAATCCTGTGTAAATAATTATTATAATTTTTATTATACACATCGCATCTGAGTATAAGTAGCAGCGCCTTCCAAACTCGTAAAAAAGAAAGCTATACCAGAGAAAATATGATTAAATCATGGGTCCCTCTTGAGCACAGTGCCTTAAAACAGTGATTAACGAAAGATGTAATCATCCTTTTTTCTTGAAAACTCACTCGCACAACATTACGTGATGCTATGAGGCTAAGATTAGCATGAAAACTCACTCGCACAACATTAAGCTACATGATGCTATGAGGCTAACCTCAGCATGAAAACTCACTCGCACAGCATTAAGTGATGTTATGAGGCTAACCTTAGTATAAAACACTAGCATCACATTATGTGATGCTATGAGGCTAACTTTAGCATGAAAACCCACTCGCACAGCATTAAGTGATGTTATGAGGCTAACCTTAGTATAAAAACTCACTAGCATCACATAATGTGATGCTATGAGGCTAACTTTAGCATGAAAACTCACTAGCATCACATAATGTGATGCTATGAGGCTAACTTTAGCATAAAACTCCATAACGTGGCATAATATGATGATTTTTGGCTTCTAATTATTGAAATAGAAGTAATAGAATTTGGGGATATTCATCTGGTATTTGATGATTCAAGAAAACAGTTTTTCACATGAGCTGGCTTTGTACTCCGCAATAAAACAAAAATCAGACTTGTGATTTGTGGAAGTTTTACATTCCAGAACATTCCAGTGGGTCTGGAATGTTCTCGTGATTTGGGCTACACTGATAGAATTTGATAATGTAACTGAAATTTGAAATAGCAGCAAAACAAAATGTGTTTTTAGTCCAATTTGCATTGCATCCACCAGAACCTTGATCTGTACATCTGCTTACAAACAGTTATTCTGGCTCTGAGTGCTTCGTCTAGCAGAAGGTTAAAGAACTAAGCTTATAACCATATAGTCATCAGCGCAATTCTGTAACCAAAATCTATATAGCTATGATTACTGAGGAAATGTGGTCATACTTTTGAATGGCCACACATCATGAAATGATAACACACACATATATACCATACACACATACACAGCATCCAGTCGTATTCACAGCTGCACTTTTTTCACATTTTATGTGACAGCATTAATCCAAAATCGATGCAATTCATTTTCTTCCTCAATATTCCCACACATACCCCCATAATGACAGCATCAAAAAAGTTTGATATTCTTGCAATTAAAAAAAAAACCTAAGGAACTCACATGTACAGAAGTATTTACAGCCTTTGCCATGAAGCTAAAAATTGAGCTCACGTTCATCCTGTTTTCTACTGACCATCCTTGAGATGTTTCTATAGCTTAATTGGAGCCCACCTAATCAGTTGATTTGACGTGATTTGGAAAGACACACATATGCCTACATATAAGGTCCCATAATTGACAGTGTACAGTATGTCAGAGCACACAACCAAGCATGAAGTCAGAGGAATTGTCCGTCAACATCCAAGACAGGATTGTCTTGAGGCACAAATCTGTGGAAGGATACAGCAACACTTCCGCTGCTTTGAAGGTACCAATGAGCATAGTGGCCATCATCATCCACAAATGGAAGAAGCTTGTACTCACTAGGACTCTTCCCCAAAAGCTGGCACCATCTAAACTGAACAATCAGGGGAGAAGGGTGACCTGATGGTCACTCTGTCAGAGCTCCGACATTCCTCTGTGGAGAGAGAAGAAACTTTCAAGAAGGACAACCATCTCCACAGCAATCAAATAATCAGGCCTGTATGGTAGAGTGGCCAGATAGAAGGCAATCCTTAGTAAAAGGCACATGGCAGCCCACCTGGAGTTTACAAAAGACACCTGAAAGGACTCTCAGACCATGAGAAACAAAATTCTCTGTTCTGATGGGATAAAGATTGAACTCTTTGGTGTGAATGCCAGCAATGTACAGAGACATCCTGGATGAAAACCAACCAACAGTTCATCTTTCAGCATGACAATGACCCTAAGCACACAGCCAAGATATCAAAGGAGTGGCTTCAGGACAACTCTGAATGTCCTTGAGTGGTCCAGCCAAAGCCTAGACCTGAATCTGATTGAACATCTCTGGAGAGATCTGAAAATGTCTGTGCACGATGCTCCCCATCCAACCTGATGGAGCTTGAGAGGTGCTGCAAAGAGGAATGGACAAAACCTGCCCACAAATAGGTGCACCAGCTTGTGGCATCATATTGAAGAAGACTTGAGGCTGTAATTGCTGCCAAAGGTGCATCAACAAAGTTTGAGCAAACGTGAATACTTAAGTACAGCCAAATTCTTAGTTTGTTTTTTGAATGAATTTGTAAAAATTTTGCTTTTTTCATGTTGTCCTTATGGGGTGCTGTGAGTAGAATTGAGGGGAAAAATTAATTTACTCCATTATGCACTACATATATATATATATATATATATATATATATATATATATATATATATATATATATATATATATATATATCTATATATATATATATATATATATATATCTTTTTTCAGTGTCAACTATGTATGTTGCTTTCTGATTGCCGTTACAGCCTCCCAAAGCGTGCAATACATCCTGGGTGAGTTTTGATTACATGGAAAACATTTATTCAATAGCATATCTAACTTTCAAAAAAAAAATAAGTCAGAAAGTGGAGGACATGTCGGCCAGTCAATCAAGCAGCACCTTTTTCGAAATCCTTCACCCCACAGTGTGCCATCCATCCATCATCTCCTGTTGCCTCTGTCTCTGTTTTCTGAGCCGCCTACATTCTTTAACATGAAGAATTCTCATTCATCATGGCCGTGCGCTGAGACTTAGACCAGTATAGATTTTTGCCAAATTGCTTCTGCCCCATAAATCTAACACATATAAAATAGTGTGCGCTCAACTAACAACAATGTGTGATTAATGATTTTTGTGTACATTTGCTTGATTTGGACTGCAATGTGAAGCATTTTTCTGCTTCTGATTGGCAACAAGATCACATGCGTTCATCAAGGTCTTCAGGTTTTTATTTTTTATTTATTATTAAATAATAAAAAATAAATTTAATAATAATAATTAAGTTTTTTTTTATATTTTTACCTGAGGCCATGAGATATTGCTATATATACTCAACAAAAATATAAACGCAACACTTTTGGTTTTGCTCCCATTTTGTATGAGATGAACTCAAAGATCTAAAACTTTTTCCACCATACACAATATCACCATTTCCCTCAAATATTGTTCACAAACCAGTCTAAATCTGTGATAGTGAGCACTTCTCCACTTTGTGAGATAATCCATCCCACCTCAAGGTGTGCCATATCAAGATGCTGATTAGACACCTGATTACGTGCACAGGTGTGCCTTAGACTGCCCACAATAAAAGGCCACTCTGAAAGGTGCAGTTTTGTTTTATTGGGGGGGATACCAGTCAGTATCTGGTGTGACCACCATTTGCATCATGTAGTTGCACACATCTCCTTCGCATCATCCGTGAAGGAGAACACCTCTCCCAACGTGCCAAACGCCAGCGAATGTGAGCATTTGCCCACTCAAATCGGTTATGACGACGAACTGGAGTCAGGTCGAGACCCCGATGAGGATGACGAGCATGCAGATGAGCTTCCCTGAGACGGTTTCTGACAGTTGTGCAGAAATTCTTTGGTTATGCAAACCGATTGTTCCAGCAGCTGTCCGAAGTGGCTGGGTCTCAGACGATCTTGGAGGTGAACATGCTGGATGTGGAGGTCCTGGGCTGGTGTGGTTACACGTGGTCTGCGGTAGTGAGGATGGTTGGATGTACTGCCAAATTCTCTGAACGCCTTTGGAGACGGCTTCCGGTAGAGAAATGAACATTCAATACACGAGCAACAGCTCTGGTTGACATTCCTGCTGTCAGCATGCCAATTGCACGCTCCCTCAAATCTTGCGACATCTGTGGCATTGTGCTGTGTGATAAAACTGCACCTTTCAGAGTGGCCTTTTATTGTGGGCAGTCTAAGGCACACCTGTGCACTAATCATGGTGTCTAATCAGCATCTTGATATGGCACACCTGTGAGGTGGGATGGATATCTCAGCAAAGGAGAAGTGCTCACTATCACAGATTTAGACTGGTTTGTGAACATATTTGAGGGAAATGGTGATATGTGTATGTGGAAAAAGTTTAGATCTTTGAGTTCATCTCATACAAAATGGGAGCAAAACCAAAAGTGTTGCGTTTATATTTTTGTTGAGTGTATATATATCTATATATATATATATATATATATACTATATATATATATATATATATATATGCCGGTGTAGAGTATCCCAGACTCCTTTGTGCGCTGGGGAGGGAGGCTGATAATGACTCAGCTTAATGCTAACTTTAACATTGAAATGCTATAGACATGCTAATGCATACGATCGACCCTGTTTTAAGTTATAAAATACATCTATCAACTGTTTCAGAAGACCATAACAGGTCGGTTTAACATAAAAGGTCAATATTACTCACAGACATATTGCTCTTTCGGGTTCCAGCAGGGACAAATGAAGATAAAGCGAATAAAACAAAGAACCAACAAAGCAGGCAGATCGAAGATCGAAGCACTGCTTCATTGATTCAAAGTTCAAAGAAAAGCCGAAACGCTTGATTACAGACCCGCTGCAGGGTCTGTAATCAATGTAGAGAAATGATCATTTTCCTGACAAACACCCCCCAAAAACAACGGCCACTCTGAAGGACCGATAAGGGAATCGTTAAGCAAAAAGGCTATTGATGTCGATGGATCGAATCATTTCTTAATGATACCCGAAAAGAACCGGTTCCCGACACACAACCCTAACGGCAACATGTTTTTTTTTTTGTTTTTTTTTTAAATAAAACTCACATTAAAGACTCACGGTTATCTTAGTTAAACACCTAAATACATATTTTTGTTGAACTCACCTCCATAACGACGCAATGTTGCAAACACGTTGCTGCAAACGCTTGTTTACACTGGCAACAAAATTAAACATGTACGAATTGTACTTAGGACAATAGGATTTTAATGATTACTCAAACAACTGCACACACACTCCATGTGTGGAGTTTGCATGTTCTCCCCGTGTTTGCGTGGGTTGCTCCAGGTGCTCCGGTTTCCTCCCACATCCAAAGACATGCGGGTTAGATGGATTGGGATCTTTAAATTGTCCGTAGGTGTGTGTGTGTGTGTGTGTGGTGTGTCTGTGTTTGCTGTCTGTTTGTGGCCCTGCGACAGGACTGGCGTCCTGTCCTGGGTGTAACCGCCTCGCGCTCTATGACTGCTGGGATAGGCTCCAGCCCCCTGCGACCCTTAAATGGACTAAGCGGTAGAAGATGAATGAATGAGCAACTGCAAATTATAAAGAACACAATGCTAATATGGCCAAGGGTATTTTAGCATTGTGTTATATTTTTTATTTGTCCATGATCTTTGACCAAACTACTCCAAAACCTGATCTTCTCTCACTATCTACCTAAGTCATATTCCCACCAAGTTTAGAGGAAATCCATCCAACTGCTTTTGAGTTATCGTCCACAGAGACACATACACATGCAGAGATACAGTATATATCTATCCAGGAAATAGTGCCACCACGTTTGATCCTTCTAGGCTTCTTGATTGATGCAAAAAAGTATTTTTTTTTTCCAGACCATGTTTTCTTAAACTACTCCAAATGTAATCATCTACGATCAATCAGTGACTACTGGCCTATAGAGGGTTTTCAATCACGTGACCGATTTGCTGCAGGACAGGTGTTGTCTCCATTCTGGATACAAGGAGGCTGGCGCATGATAGAAAATGGAGAAAATGTCCGGTTAGATAAAGCTATTTATTGTGATAGATGTGTAGCAGTTGGTTCAGTGGATCCGTATCTTATACCAGATAAGATAAGCATCCGTATTGGAAGCGTTCTTGTGTTATCCTCTGCAGTATTTTATGTATTCTTATATAATTTTATTGTCGAATAAATAAAATAAACGAAAATTCTGGTAGCAGTGGATTTCTGTTAGCGGTGGATCTCTCAGCGGTAGGGTGCCGTGAGGCTTCTTCACACCGATGCTGAAGCTTCTGCAATTGTTCGCCAAATGCATGTAGCGTAACACAGCGGCCACCCAGAATGGCCGCGGGACACATACTTCACATGAAAACCCTCTATAGGGGGCGCTGAGGCGCAGATGTGGAGGGGAAAAATTATAATACATATATTTTTAAAAAAGTATTATTAATGTCAGTTTTAATTAACACTATGTGTCTACATGTAATCTGAATTATTTAAACAACATTTCCACCAACTGACTCTCGTTCAACGTTGAATCTCGTTGCACTGACATTTCTCATCTTGGGCGCTATATATAAGCGAAATGTCCAATTGTGTATGTTGCTAAGCAGATTAATAAATATTTGGCCAACCACCATAGCCAAATTTAATATCTTATGGGCGCCAAACTGGCCAATTGTGTGTGGTTGCTAAGAAAATATAATAAATATTTGGCCAATCAGCATCACTAAATTTAATGGCTTGTGTCGCTCGTGGATTTATTTTATTTTAAGTGCTGCTGTTTTTGGTGGAAACAGAAACCCCACCGACGTTTGGGTTATATTTATTTTTTTGTCTGCTTGTGTGTTACTGGAGTAAGTTGAAGAACTTTGGAACTTTATGGTTGCTGCTCCTCCAGGCCGTTACGTCCTCGAGGTTTTCAGCTGCGGACTGACTCGCCTGTGGATCCGCTTTCAGCTCAGGTGAGCTGACGAGCTGCTTTCGGATTTATTCCGGAATGTTGTTTGTTCCTGGTGTGGAAATGAGGATGAAAATTTAAGATAAAACGAATGAGTGATGTTTGTTTGTTTGTTTATTTGTTTTAGGTTGGGGGGGGGTACAGCGGACCATGTTATAATGGTAATAGGGGAGACCGGGGCTGTTTGTAACAGTGTTCAAAGCTGCAGTCATGCTGGCGTTTTGATTTCACTTTACACATAATGAGGATCAGCCCACAGACATGAAATATTCTTTGGAGTATTCGAATGATTTGCTCAGTTAAAATAAA
This sequence comes from Thalassophryne amazonica, assembly GCF_902500255.1. Classification (NCBI taxonomy): domain Eukaryota; kingdom Metazoa; phylum Chordata; class Actinopteri; order Batrachoidiformes; family Batrachoididae; genus Thalassophryne; species Thalassophryne amazonica. The sequence goes on along the minus strand of NC_047125.1, from coordinate 11,427,863 downwards.
TAAATAAATAAAAAATATATATATATAACCCTAAAATAGCAATTTACATTTTTTTTTTAAGAAAGTCTGACTCAGCTGCACACACAAGACAGAAATATTTTGGTGTTATTAGTTAGCCAAATTATTTAATTTAAATTATCCTAGCTTCTTTATTTTGCCTCCATTCCACTCAGTAATGTTCATGTAAATTATTTCCTTAATTTCTCTCTCTCTCACTCACACTCTCTATCTCTTTTTTTGAAGCTGGTGTGAACATTGTACTACTCGTATGTACATAATGTTCTTTTGTCAATTGAGGAATTTTTCCATATTTTGAAAGAGTCTAAATTTGGTGATATTTTCTGTTCTGTTAAAGGTTGGCGTCTTTGTGAAACCTATGATCTGTTTGGCTGAAGATTATGTCAGTGCAGTACAGTTTGGTGTACTTTGTGTGTAATTGGTGTCAAATTTTGAAATGTTCCTTGCTGAAGAACTTGAGTGTTGTATTGTATTTGATACTGTTCCTTTCCAACGTATAAATGAGGCCTAATATAGCTGTAAATGGTTAACTTTATCTGTGAAACTGCTGATTTTGAAAAGGACATGAAATGGTTCTTGTGGAATTGTAGTAATTTTCCAACTGTTCATTTCAATATGCCTGTACTGGACTAGGTAGGGAAATCTATTGGCACACCAGACCATGGTTTCTTAACAATCATATTGAAGTACCTATCAAAATAACACTAACGCCAAATTTGATCCACCTTGGCTTCTTGTTTGTGGTGATATAGCAAAAGTTGTTTCTTGGCTTGTGTTTTCTTTGACCTAATCCAAAATTTAAATTTCTTCTAGACATCTATCCAATTAATACTGCTATCAAACTTGATCCACCTCAGCTTCACGGTTGTTGAGATATACCAATATATATTTCAGATCATATTTTCTTGCCCTTTGACCCAATTACTCCTAATTCTAATCAGCTCTAGATAGCTGTCCAGTTAGTATTTCCACCAAATTTGAATGAAATCCCTCAAGGTGTTTTTGAGTTATCCTGCAGAAACACACATATGCCAGTGAAAACAGACCTCATTGGGATTTTTCTCGAGGAATTTTCTGTTTTCACATCTCCTTGTATTCAAACAATTCTCCCAGGATGTCGAGCAGAGAAGCACCCCGCAGCATGACGCTGCCACAGACATGCTTCGTGGTTCGGATGGTGGGTGTATGATGATTGAGAAATGCCTTTGCTCTGCTTTGGCTCAAAAAGTGATTTATTTTTCTGTCCAAAAAGCTCTTTTTTTTTTTTTTTAAATCTCATCAAGCCAAATGACTTCCAGTCACCTTTTCAGCACTGAATTATGCAGATTCTGAAGCCGTCTGGTTTGAAAGATGTTACTTTGTATTTTCATTTCAGTCAATTTATATCCTTTGTAGAGATTTCAGAATAATAAATATATTTTTTAATTCAGTGTGATTAAAAAAAATAGGGTTTTAGAAATTCACAGCACAAACACATTATTAGTGCGGTTCTATTTTGGCATTTTGCCATAATGACATCATCCACAAGGCTGTGATCGCCAGCAAAATAAATCCTGATAGGATTAATGTCATAATTAAATCATGGTTATTGCAGAAACGTCCTTATGAACGTGTTTATTTGCTCCATCCGCAACAGATAAAAAAAGAGCCAGTCCTCACCCTCTCAGTGCATTTGTACAATAAATATGTAATAGAAATCAATTTAACAAAAGCCCTAAACCTTGTTCCTCATTTCCGCAGTAGCGCTAGAAAAATAAAATTTAAAGACAATAAGAAAAAAGTCATAAATTGCGGTTATCAAACGGCTCCCTCTAAGGTTTATGGTCGAATTTCCTTCAGTGATGTGATTTCAGTTGGAACTTCCACACCAGCGAGCATAAATGGGAATGAGATTTATATTAAAATGCCGTAACTCATGGTAGATGTTGAAGTGATCAATGATTTTGTTAATTAGTTTTACTTAGCTGAGAGTGGGGAATATTGTACTTTATATTCTCCATCTTCTGCAGTAGCACCGACTCAGCACTACCTACCTGTCTATTCATGTCTATCAGTTATAAAACTTAAAGGGTTGTAAAGCTGACCCCATTTAGGTTTTTCACAGTGTTTTCACAATGTTTTTTATTCGATTTTAGTTGTTCGCCCTCAAATTTTAGCCATCTGACTTAATCTTCTCAGAAAAATGGAGTTAAACTTGAACATACTTCCTCTTTTGTTACCCAGCGCCATCAGATATGGCCATCGGGTATATAGTATGTAAAAGCTAGCGAGAAATAAACACTTCTAAAACTGAAACGCTGTTTTAGGAACTTAATAACACCTCTGAATGTTTTAAAAGCCATTTCATGGATGTTAGCATGGTGACATCACAGGATAGTAGCTAGCTGAAAACTCTGTTTTGTTTGTGTGTAAATATATCCTCTGTGATATATTATGTAAAAGCTAGCAAGAAATAAACACTTCTAAAACTGAAAACATTGTTTTAGGAACCTAATAACACCTCTGAACATTTTTACAAGCCATTTCGTGGACATTAGCATGGTGACATCACAGGGTGGTAGCTAGCTGCAAAACTTTTTTGTTTGTGTGTAAATATATCCTCTTTGTCTAGTAGAGAAGCTTGATTCTTTGACTGGACTGGGTTGCTTGACGCGACGACGTTTCGCTTCAAATCGCAGAAGCTTCCTCAGCTAAAATTCTTGCTCTGGTGGTCTGACTTCTGTCTTGACTCTTGTAGGGAAGAATAAACAGAAGCCACAAAAGCTGGAGTTTTAAACCTAACCAGATCCCTCTTACCGAGAGGCAGACTGCTATAGGCTAGTGACTAAACAATAGCTCTAAGTAGCACCTATTGTGCTGTAGTTAGCACCCTCCTAATGACAGGGTAGCTGTCCCTCCTAATGATGGGACTGGCGCCTCTCCTGACAGCTCCCTGACGACTCTTCTAATGATGTGAATGACTCATTACCATGAACAAACTACCATGACTGAAACTGCTTTGACCTGACTACCCCATTGTAAACAGGGGACAAAGTGTGTCTCAGACCCCCTCCCTGGTTAAGGCTGGGTTTCAACTGTTTCACATAAAATGTCTCCTTCACTCATCTCTCATACCATTTTCTTTCTCTGGCTAAGATTTTAACTTCCTTGTCCTCAAACGTGTGGTTAGTGTCTTTAAGGTGGAGATGAACTGCAGACTGCGGTCCACTGGCACCCTTTTCTGTGGTGCTGGTATAGCCTTTTGTACAACTGCTGCTTGGTCTCACCTATGTAGTGTTTGTTACAGTTTTCCTGACATCTGATAGAATACACTACATTGCTCTGTTTGTAACTAGGGATCCTGTCCTTAGGGTGAACTAATTTCTGTCTCAAGGTGTTAACAGGTTTAAAGTAAACTGGGATTTTGTGCTGTCTGAAGATCCTCTGTAGTTTTGCCCCTACTCCTGCTAAATAAGGGAGAGACACTCTCTTCTTCTTGGCTCCATCTCCTGTCTGTCTGGTCTCTTTGTTCTTTGAAACTTTTGCACTTTATCCAGGGACCATCGTGGGTAACCACATACTGTGAGGGCTTTCCGGACATGTTGTTGTTGTTCTTTAGCCCTTCCCTCTGTAGTTGTGGGCACCTGTAGGGCTCTGTGTTGAAGAGTCCTGATCACCCCGAACTTGTGTTCAAGGGGGTGGTTTGAGCCAAAGAGCAGATATTGGTCAGTGTGAGTGGGTTTTCTGTAAACCCCTGACTGGAGCTGCCTGTTCTCTCCAATCGTAACATCACAGTCCAAGAAGTGGTTGTTTCTGGCATCCTCACGTGTGAACTTGATATTGGAGTCCACCGAGTTGATGTGCTCTGTAAAGGCCTCCACTTCCTGTTGCTTGATTTTAACCCATGTGTCATAGACATATCTGAACCAGTGACTGGGAGCGATGCCCGTGAACGACTCCAAGGCTCTCTTCTCCACTAGCTCCATGTACAGATTGGCCACAATGGGGGATACCGGAGACCCCATCGCACAACCATGGATCTGCCTGTAGTAATTCCCCCTAAACAGGAAATACGTGGTGTTGAGACAGATCTCCAAGAGTTCGCAGATGTGGTCTGGTGTAAGTTTGGTCCTTTCAAGTAGTGATGCATCCTCCAGCAGCCTCTGCCTCACAGCTGTGACGGCCTCCACAGTGGGGATGCAGGTGAACAACGATGTCATATCAAATGACACCATAATTTCATCTGCCTCCAGTTGAAGGCCTTGATCTTGTTCCCACTAGAGGAGCCAAAATCCACTTGAGGTGCTTGGCCAAATTATAAGTGATGGAAGGCCTTCCAATGATAAATAAAAATAAAACTCACCTTTGGAACAGCTCCAGGTGTGTGTCACAGTGCAGGGCGAACACCAGCAGGAGTTGCAGCCTCTGATGTCCACCCTCTCATTCTGCAAGTGCCATGAGCTGCCACCATCAGCTTTCAAATGCCTTGTCCACCATGAAATATAACTCCCATATGGTACATGGCACATAACACACGATCACAAGCGCCACAGTCCAAAGCATTGACTGATTGCCAGGGCACACGCATGAACTACAGTGTGGTCAGCTCATAGACTTAACATCCTGGAGAGAGGAAAGGCATGGGACTCTTCTGATTGAACTGCTGTGCGTGCATGAGCTGATCACCTGATCGCTCCGCAGGTCCTGCATGAGGCTCCCTCATCTGATCGAACCACTGTGTGTGCTTGAGGCTGGATCAAATGATCACTCAGTTGTATGTGTGAACCCGTCTGGACAGTGTGCCCTGCTGTCCGCTGAACAGCTGAAATCCTGGTGGGTAAGAGAGAGAGAGTGCGCATGTGTGCAACAGGGGAGTGGGGGGCACAGATGTGTTAATGTCAGGACGTACCTTACCTCTCCTCTGGTTTCCATATTTTATCCAATATATGGACTGATGGGTGTCACACAGGGTCCCCTGACTATGGGTTTACACAATGTAGCATGGGCTGGTGGCTATTACCGGTAATAATGGCTGTGGGTGTGCACATCAGTGAGCAGATGTCCGTAATAATCTGATCACATGCAATCACATGCACTACAGTGATATGATAGTCAGGGGATTCTGGTTTTCATGTAATCAGTCCATGGGTTGGATGTCATTCGAAACCCAGCAGTGAGACATGGCAGGGCTTTAAAAGCGTGGACCACATCGCTCACTCTGCCATGCCCCCCGGTCCCCCACCATTGCTTGCTGTCTAACCACACCCCGGGTGGCGATCGGACAGCACACGTACGACAGTCGAAGTGCATCCTGGACCTGCTGCACTCCAAATGTGTGTGAATCAGTCGACACGACTTCCGCCCACTTTGTGTATTCGCACGGCATTCGTTCATGGCTGGCCCAATATTTGCCCTTCTGGGCTGTGTCTCAAATTTTGGCTTTTTTGCCCCTTCATGCTGATTCGGCTTCATTTGTGCCAACTGTGACGGGCCCTTGAGCAAACTGGCAAAGAGACTGTTGCTCTATTTACTTTTTAAATGACGTTTGACCTCAGGATGTATGTTGTACTTTGGGCTTAAAATTTTAGTTTGCATTTCCAATGCATCTTACTGCATACCTGCAGTATTTTTTGGTCAAAAAGGTGTATACTATCGCAAACACGTTGGTTGCAGTAATCGTTGATGAATTTATGCAGGTTTTACATAAGTAATTCCATTTCATGGAGTATTTATTTTTTCATAAAGCCTCTTTACCTTATTTATGGTATTTATAGTGTTCAGTGACTGTTGTATTCATATAGAAGTCTCATTGGTATGCGTTGCTTAAACATTAATTACACTCAAATGCATTCTAATTTGTCTTAATTCCTCCTTCCTTTTAACAGAAAAATTAATACTCCCCACTGATTATTCCATGGCAGGCAATTCAAAAAGCTTACAAGAAGAGGAAAATGAGCAAAGCCATTTCCACATCAACATGATTCCAACATAGTATTTTAGAACTGGCAGCTTTTGAAGACAAAAATGGAGGGGAAAATAAACGGTCACTTTTCAATTTAATTGAAAATGTTGCACAAACAAATCTTCTAGGGCATGTGACAAAAATAATGAATTGTGCACAGAAAATAATTTGGAGAAGGATGTGATACGGAAGTGCCATTTGTCCCCTTCTTTTAATATTGCGTAATATCTGCCGAGTTTACAACTTTTTATTCCAAAAAATATTTAAACTTTGGATATGCGAGTTCATGGCGTCTTGTTGTATATTGTTAAAATGTCATTTGTGGGTTTTGCTTTCGAGTATGTAAGAGGAGTGATTGAAAAGTTTTGAACCTGACCATTAATCAACCAGGACTACATCAATGTAATGTGCCATTTTTAGCATAATTACTGTGCAAGTCAACAATTTCTTTTTCCCGGCATTGCTGCAGTGGTTTCTCAGAATACACACACACACACACACACACACACACACACACACACACACACACACACACACACACACACACACACACACACACACACACACACAAAAAGGACAACCACACCCTACTTTTACTGGACCAGGCTCAAATCTTTTCAGTAGCCCATTGTTCGACTTCATATGGTTTGTCACACAAAATTCACATGGTCATTCATACAAATCAATCGCAAATACCTTGCTGATCAATATAAACTTCAGATAATCCACATAAGCTTCTTGGTTGTTGACATATATAAAAAAAAAGAAAAAAAAGTTTTTCGACCATGTTCTCATTGAACCAGCCCAGTCTCACATTTTCTTTTTTTTTTTACATGCCCCCATCACGAAAAGCACCCCATTTTCGTGACATGTTTTTTATTTTGCTATTTCTAATCCTCCCCTTCTTGTTGTGTGGGCCGCTGAAGAGGAGGTACTGCTGGCCCACCACCACCAGAGGGCGCCTCGCCTGGAGTGCGGGCTCCAGGCACCAGAGGGCGCTGCCGCCTCACAGGAGCAGCCAAGGTGACAGCCGTCACCTATCAACTGAGACAGCTGACATCCATCAGCGGAGGGGTATATCAGCTGGACGGCATCTCCACCTCATTGCCGAGATATCGCTCTACTAAGGAGGTAACGTACTCAGCCAGTCGCTTCATTTCAGAGGAATAACACTTTATTGCTTGTGCCTAAGACAGCTGAAGACTGTATTGGACATATATCGGATAAGTACCCATATTCCTACACTGCAGTGTTGTTTTTGATTAGAGGTGGAGGTGGTGTTTCCACCCTACGTGTTGCTGGGTGCAGCCGCACCCACATCTGACTGTTTCTGTTCCTCGCCAGCAGTACCGGATCCGACGAGCGGAGGCAGTGGCCACCTGGGAGTTCGGGACTTGGCGGCTCCAGTATTCCCGGGGTTCGGTGGCAGAGGAAATCGGGTGGTTCCGGTTCGACTCGGACAGACGTCTCCTATCGTCGAGCCTGCCCACACGACACCATTGGAATTGGTTTATTTCCACAATTGTGATCTGTTGTGTTTGTTGTGCGTGTTCACAACAGTAAAGCCTTGTTATTTGACTTTCTTCATTGTCCGTTCATTTGCGCCCCCTGTTGTGGGTCCGTGTTCCTCACTTTCCCCAACAGGATATCTCGGCCAACGTCATGGATCCCGAGGGGCGTCAACAGGCTGTTGAACGGCCAATGGAAGAACAGGGCGCACAGGCGCCCGCAGGAGGAGTGATCGGGGAGTTGCAGCGGATCCTCACTACTTTCACGGCTCGGTTGGATCTTATGACTGAGCAGAACGTCCTCCTTAACCGCAGGGTGGAAGCTCTCGCCGCGCAGGTGGAGGCGCGCCCCCAGGGCGCTGCTGCAGCTCCCCCTCCTGTCGACCCTGTGCGTAATATTGACGTTCCACAGGTCGTTCAACGACCCCCCCCACCTTCCCCGGAAGCATACATAAGCCCTCCAGAGCCGTACGGAGGTTGTGTGGAGACGTGCGCGGATTTCCTTATGCAGTGTTCGCTCGTCTTCACACAACGCCCTGTTATGTACGCGACCGATGCTAGCAATTAGCTTATGTAATAAACCTGCTTCGCGGCGAGGCACACGCTTGGGCTACAGCGCTCTGGGAGCAGAATTCATGGCTCCTTCAGACATATGATGGGTTTGTGAGGGAGTTCAGAACCGTGTTCGATCACCCTAATAGAGGAGAAACCGCTTCAGCCGTGCTACTGTCAATGAGACAGGGGCGTCGGAGCGCAGCTGCCTATGCACTCGACTTCCGCATCGCGGCTGCGAGGTCCGGCTGGAATAGCACTGCCCTCCGCGCCGCCTTTGTAAATGGACTGTCATTGGTTCTTAAGGAGCACCTGGTGGCTAAGGACGAACCGCGGGATTTAGATGGGCTCATCGATCTTGTCATACGGTTAGACAACCGGTTAGAAGAACGTCGGCGGGAACGAGACGAAGGGCGTGGCCGGGCACGCGCCGTCCCTCTCCCTTCCGGTTCCGACCGCGCTCCGCCTTCCCCACGCTCCACGGCCCCTGCGCTCCGTGTGGCTACAGCTCCCCCTGCTGACGAAGCTATGGACACGAGCAGGGCAACATTTAGGGCACCAGATGCACAGAGGAGGCGGGCCCACAGAGTATGTTTTGTTTGTGGCTCGATAGAGCACCAAGTGAGAGACTGCCCCGAGCGGTTAAACACCAACGCCCGCCCCTAGAGACTGGGCTAGGGGTGGGCCAAGACATTCACGTGGGACACACCCACATCGCCACACGACTCCCAGTTACGATCCTTTATGAGGACTCAACCCTGAAGGCCCCAGCACTGGTGGACACGGGCTCAGAGGGGAATCTGTTGGACAGCAGATGGGCCAGGGAGATAGGGCTCCCTCTGGTGGCGCTTACCTCGCCTGTGCAGGTTCGAGCACTAGATGGCTCCCTACTCCCTCCAATCACGCATAAGACACCACCTGTAACTCTGGTGGTGTCCGGAAATCACCGGGAGGAGATCGAGTTTTTTGTGACTCCTGCTACCTCCCGAGTGGTTTTAGGGTTCCCCTGGATGTTGAAACACAATCCCCGGATCGATTGGCCGTCTGGGGTAGTAGTACAGTGGAGCGAGACCTGCCATCGGGTGTGTTTAGGTTCCTCGGTTCCTCCCGGCTCCCAGGCTAAGGAGGAGGTCAGAGTCCCGCCCAATCTGGGGACGGTGCCGGTGGAGTACCATGACCTTGTCGACGTGTTCAGCAAGGATCTGGCGCTCACCCTTCCCCCCCACCGTCCTTATGATTGTGCCATTGATTTGGTTCCGGGCAGTGAGTTCCCGTCCAGCAGGCTGTACAACCTCTCACGGCCTGAGCGCGAATCAATGGAGACCTACATCCGGGACTCGTTAGCCGCCGGGTTGATCCGGAATTCCACCTCCCCGATGGGTGCAGGTTTCTTTTTTGTGGGTAAAAAAGACGGCGGACTTCGTCCATGCATTGATTACAGGGGACTGAACGAAATCACGGTTCGCAATCGATACCCGTTGCCCCTGTTGGATTCGGTGTTCACACCCCTGCATGGAGCCCGTATTTTCACCAAGCTCGATCTTAGAAATGCATATCACCTGGTTCGGATCCGGAAGGGAGACGAGTGGAAGACGGCATTTAACACCCCCTTAGGTCACTTTGAGTACCTGGTCATGCCGTTCGGTCTCACAAACGCTCCCGCGATGTTCCAAGCGTTGGTTAACGATGTCTTGCGGGATTTCCTGCACCGGTTCGTCTTCGTATACCTGGACGATATACTCATCTTTTCTCCGGACCCTGAGACCCATGTTAAGCATGTACGTCAGGTCCTACAGCGGTTGTTGGAGAACCGGCTGTTTGTGAAGGGCGAGAAGTGTGAGTTCCACCGCACGTCTTTGTCCTTCCTGGGGTTCATCATCTCCTCCAACTCCGTCGCTCCTGACCCGGCCAAGGTTGCGGCGGTGAGAGACTGGCCCCAACCCACAAGCCGTAGGAAGCTGCAACAGTTCCTCGGCTTCGCTAATTTCTATAGGAGGTTCATTAAGGGCTACAGTCAGGTAGCTAGCCCCCTGACAGCCCTGACCTCGCCAAAAGTTCCCTTCACCTGGTCGGATCGTTGTGATGCCGCGTTCAAGGAGTTGAAACGGCGCTTCTCGTCTGCACCCGTTCTGGTGCAGCCCGATCCTAGTCGCCAGTTAGTGGTTGAAGTGGACGCCTCGGACTCAGGGATAGGAGCCGTGCTGTCCCAGAGCGGGAAGACCGATAAGGTCCTTCACCCGTGTGCCTATTTTTCCCGCAGGTTGACCCCGGCCGAACGGAACTATGACGTCGGCAATCGAGAACTCCTTGCGGTGAAAGAGGCTCTTGAGGAGTGGAGACATCTGTTGGAGGGAACGTCCGTGCCATTCACGGTTTTCACTGACCACCGGAACCTGGAGTATATCAGGACCGCCAAGCGGCTGAATCCCAGGCAAGCCCGCTGGTCACTGTTCTTCGGCCGTTTTGACTTCCGGATCACCTACCGTCCCGGGACCAAAAATCAAAGATCGAATGCTTTGTCCCGGGTACATGAAGACGAAGTCAGAACGGAGTCGTCGGATCCCCCGGATCCCATCATCCCGGAGTCCACTATCGTGGCCACCCTCACCTGGGACGTGGAGAAGACCGTCCGGGAGGCCCTGGCACGAAGCCCGGACCCCGGAACCGGGCCGAAGAATAGGCTCTACGTCCCACCAGAAGCAAGGGCTGCGGTCCTGGACTTCTGTCACGGTTCTAAGCTCTCCTGTCATCCTGGGGTGCGAAGAACCGTGGCAGTCGTCCGGCAGCGCTTCTGGTGGGCATCCCTGGAGACCGACATCCGGGATTATATCCAGGCCTGTACCACCTGCGCCAGGGGCAAAGCCGACCACCGCAAGTCCTCGGGATTGCTACAGCCGCTGCCCGTACCTCATCGCCCCTGGTCTCACATCGGCCTGGATTTTGTCACGGGCCTCCCGCCGTCCCAGGGAAACACCGTCATCCTCACGATAGTGGACCGATTCTCCAAGGCGGCCCACTTCGTGGCCCTCCCGAAGCTCCCAACGGCCCAGGAGACAGCGGACCTCCTGGTCCGCCACGTTGTCCGGCCGCATGGGATACCATCAGACATCGTCTCCGATCGCGGTCCCCAGTTCTCCTCGCACATCTGGAGGAGCTTTTGCCGGGAACTGGGGGCCACGGTCAGTCTCTCGTCCGGGTATCACCCCCAAACCAACGGGCAAGCAGAATGGGCCAATCAAGAGATGGAGCAGACACTACGTTGTGTGACAGCCGCGCACCCGGCGGCCTGGAGTACTCATCTGGCCTGGATCGATTACGCCCACAACAGTCAAGTGTCGTCAGCCACCGGCCTCTCCTCTTTTGAGGTGTGTTTGGGGTATCAGCCCCCATTATTTCCGGTGGTTGAGGGAGAGGTCGGTGTGCCCTCGGTCCAGGCCCACCTGCGGAAGTGCCGTCGGGTGTGGCGTGCCGCCCGTTCTGCTTTGTTGAGGGCCCGGTCGAGCGCTAAGACCCATGCAGACCGGCGGCGGACCCCGGCCCCTACGTATCGCCCCGGGCAGGAAGTGTGGTTGTCCACCAAGGACATTCCACTGCAAGTGGCCTCCCCGAAATTGAAAGATCGATACATAGGACCATACAAGATCCTCAAAATCGTCAATCCCGCCGCAGTGAGGCTTCAGCTTCCGGCCTCACTGCGGATCCATCCTGTGTTCCATGTGTCAAAACTCAAACCGCATCACACCTCGCCCCTCTGTACTCCCGGTCCGGCGCCACCTCCTGCCCGGATCATCGATGGCGAGCCGGCTTGGACTGTGCGCCGGCTTCTGGATGTCCGACGGATGGGGCCGGGGCTTTCAATACCTGGTGGACTGGGAGGGGTACGGCCCTGAAGAACGCTCCTGGGTGAAGAAGAGGTTCATCCTGGACCCGGCCCTCCTGGCCGACTTCTACCGCCGCCACCCGGACAAGCCCGGTCGGGCGCCAGGAGGCGCCCGTTGAGGGGGGGGTCCTGTTGTGTGGGCCGCTGAAGAGGAGGTACTGCTGGCCCACCACCACCAGAGGGCGCCTCGCCTGGAGTGTGGGCTCCAGGCACCAGAGGGCGCTGCCGCCTCACAGGAGCAGCCAAGGTGACAGCCGTCACCTATCAACTGAGACAGCTGACATCCATCAGCGGAGGGGTATATCAGCTGGACGGCATCTCCACCTCATTGCCGAGATATCGCTCTACTAAGGAGGTAACGTACTCAGCCAGTCGCTTCATTTCAGAGGAATAACACTTTATTGCTTGTGCCTAAGACAGCTGAAGACTGTATTGGACATATATCGGATAAGTACCCATATTCCTACACTGCAGTGTTGTTTTGATTAGAGGTGGAGGTGGTGTTTCCACCCTACGTGTTGCTGGGTGCAGCCGCACCCACATCTGACTGTTTCTGTTCCTCGCCAGCAGTACCGGATCCGACGAGCGGAGGCAGTGGCCACCTGGGAGTTCGGGACTTGGCGGCTCCAGTATTCCCGGGGTTCGGTGGCAGAGGAAATCGGGTGGTTCCGGTTCGACTCGGACAGACGTCTCCTATCGTCGAGCCTGCCCACACGACACCATTGGAATTGGTTTATTTCCACAATTGTGATCTGTTGTGTTTGTTGTGCGTGTTCACAACAGTAAAGCCTTGTTATTTGACTTTCTTCATTGTCCGTTCATTTGCGCCCCCTGTTGTGGGTCCGTGTTCCTCACTTTCCCCAACACTTCTCCTAACTAACTATAACCACAGAGTAAGCATCTACCCTTCCCTAACCCTAAACCCCCAGACCCCCTGTTACCCCATATGCTGTTCCCCATCATGAAATGACTTCATGCCCCATCACAAAAAGCGGCCCTTTTCGTGACAAGATTTTTTATTTTGTTATTCATAATCCTTTCCCTTCTCCTAACTCTAACAATAGGGCAAGTGTCTACCCTCCCCTAACCCCTCCAGTCTCCCCGTCACCCCACATTTCATGCCCCCGTCACAAAATGACTTTGTGGCACGTCAAGAAAAGTAGCCTATTTTCGCGACCTTTTTTTTTTTGCCATTTATAATCCTCCCCTTTTCTTAACTCTAACAATAACCATAGCCTAAGTGTCTACCCTCCCCTACCCTAACCCCCAGAACCCCTCTGTCACCGCACATTTCATGCCCCCATCATGAAATGTCTTCAGGCCCGTCACAAAAAGCACCCCAATTTCGTGACACTTTTTTTTTTTGCCATTTATAATCCTTCCCTTCTGCTAACACTAACCATAACCCCTCCGGACCACCCTTCACCCCACATTTCGTGCCCTCATCACAAAAGCGCCCCATTTCCGTGCCCCTGGCATGAACCCATAGATTAATGTATTTTTCATAATGCCACCACAAACTACTGTGAGACTGGGTTGCATTGAACATTGTCGAAGAACATCTACTCCAACATCTCATCACTTCGATATCTTTCCAAATAACATTCCCACCAAGTTTGATCCCTCAAGTCTTTTTGATCATTGCAAAAAACAAACAAAACATGGTGTATTTAAATGCACTGGCGAGACGTTTAAGTTTTCCATGTTATATTTTAATTTCTTCAGAGACAAAAATGACAAGCAATTTATTTACAGAAACCTGTACAAAAGCAAAATTAAATTATGTAAAATATCTCATAAATAGAAGTGGACTTGGGTTCAATACACTTTGCCATGTTCACCTAAGCTGCGTGCATAGTGACTCATTAAAAACAATGATAAATTTGTTCCTCGGTTTTCTATATCAACATCCAAGTCTCCGGACAAATAGTAATGTTAATATTAACACATCTGTTTACATGCTTGTGTAAACAGATGTGTTTTTGCAATGCTTTGTGAAAGGAGGAGAGCAGGGATCGAACGTACACCTCAGATGAGATTTAAGCAGTTTGACGGCGGGTGTTGAGTCTACAAAGGATCTGCCGTCATCTACTTTTAAGTACGTCACTTCAGAAAGAATGCAGTGAAGGTGTTGATGTATGGCTTCTTTTTTGCCGTCTGATGTTTCTTCAGATTTACTCAACAGCCGTTTGTTTTCTTATTATCTGATGTTCAGACTCATGGCATTATAGCCAACATCACATATTTTTGTCAGACAGCTTTTCGTCATTTGCATCACGTGGATCAACTCAAGCTGAGGTGTGCCATCCGTCAGCTGCTCTCCCTTCCAGTTTTTTCCACCCATGTTGCACTTCTTTTCGTAAACTGTCACATTTGCATCTTTTGTTACTAGGCTCTCTAGAACCTAAGCAACCGTCTCCATGTGATTTGTGATTTTTTTTTTTGTGTGTGTCTAGTTTATATGTCCCTGCTATCTTTTTATGCTTCTAAATGCAGTCGTAAAACTTGTTTCATGCACCTTGATGTCAAACATGTACATGAGTGGAACACGACCCAAAAAATAATAATAATTAAATGTAGAAATCCAGTATGTTGTTATTATTCCTACAACAAGCAACTTTTGAGTGTCCTCATTTAGAAACATAAAACATGATGTTACAAATGATATTTCAACAATATAGCTGATCCCAGTGAACAAAAAGCTCACTATATTTTGACAGGGCATCCTCCAACAAACCTTTGACATCATTGGGTTTTTTATATCTAGGATAAGCAAAATGTATCTCTGCCTGTCCTTAACTGAATCTCCCATCCACTTTTAAAAGCAAGATAACAGTTTATGCACCATTCCAAACCAACATGTAATCATACCAATCGGTATAAAAAGGCACAATTGCATATTTGCATTCACTCAATTTTTTTTTCTTTTTTGTGTGTATTTTTTTCTTTTTTCAGACGCACTCTAAATATACAAACTGGCACCAGATAAAGAAAAAGATAAACACATACAGTAGTACAATATATATGTTTTGTCATGAGGTGTTTAGACTATTGTGTAACAATATGGTTTTTAAAAAAGTAAAACATGCCAACAACATTTTGTGATGTAAAATTTTGTCTAAAAGTAACATTTCAAAGATTTGTTGGAAAACGATGGTTAAAAAATTGTTGTTAGGAAACTGGTGTGGTATGATGTACTAGGTTGTACTACATGGCTAACATGTTGTTAGGTATAGCTAACGCAAGCAACGAGGTGGATTTCTGTGTTTACAGGGATAACTTTTTTTACATTTTATTTTGCATTTTTTTAGTTTTCCTTTGCATTACATGAAGTTCCCTTTAAACGTGCAGTAAAAAGTAAATATTCATGTGTACAGTCGGTAAGTATAGGAGCACTTTCCTTCGAACAACGAATAATACTTACAGACTATAGATTAACGGGATGCAAGAAAAAACAGCTCCGTTCAAACCAAAAAGGGGTTTTGTCAACATAGAAAAACATTGCATCTGATAATCATTTGTTTTTATTACAGTCATGAGAGCGTGTGCCCTGTGTGAGGAAGGCGCCATATCCCAACATTATCATGTGTCCATGTGCATGTTACCATTAAGGATGTAATGGATGTTTCGTTGACAAGTCACATTCTTATTGTTAGTTTCAATCCTTCATTTAAAAACTGCACATCTGTTTGAAAAGCAGAAAGCTATTTTTGCACGGAACTACGAACTCTTTGTCCTACTCATGAAGCTTTCATTTCGCACCTTCAGTTCAAAGTTAACAGAACTGCAAGTACAGACTTTGCTTTTTGTTTGTTTGATTGTTCTTCGATGAGCTGATTCGTACATTCATGCTCAATAATGCCATCGTCACGTCCTTCGACAAGCACCGTCTACAAGTGCTAAAGTGATTCCCGGACAACGATTACGTGGGTTAAGGTTTGAGGAAGAAGCGAGAAACAAGTTGATGCTTGTTGGTCACATATACACTATGATATTTATTGCTCAGTCTGTCACACATCAAAAAAGGAATAACACTAAAAAAAATTAACTAAAAAAAAGCTGTCCTTGGGACTGTCTTAGGACTAGCTCAGCCATATTTATGCCCTCTTAAGCCTATTATTGGTGTACATCTACACAGTAAATATACATAGACATACACACTATTTATACTGCATATCTGGTCCATACACATACTAATCTGTCAAATTGTAAATCATGCTACAAGCTGTGCTTGTCCATGATTTTCAGTCCAACAGCACAGCATAGTCACTGGCTTCTGTTAAATGTATCTTTATTTTCCCAGTATGTGCATGTGAGAGGGTACTGGAGAGTGTGTAAGTAAGCAAAGTTTGTAAAAAACAAAAAAACACACTATACGAAAATGGGTAAGCATTACAACTTGATATATAACCAGTGGCAATCCACTGCACAACCATGTACACATGCTTTTCCAGCCAGTGCGGTGATAGGTCATAGCTCTACGATCTTGCATCTCGTGAGGGGGTTCGGTCCCGTCAATCAATGACAAAGACTTAAGGGAGACAGTGAGGTGAAGTGAGTGATGGCAATAAGCACGGTTGCTGTGGATGCTTCTGTACAATGAGTGACTTGTCAACTTGTAGAGTTTACACATGGGTAAGTGATGTGTTCAGTACCGTACCAGTATGGGGATAGTTTGAACCACTGTGATGCTGCAGCAAATTCCATCGGCCCCTCTTGTCCAACATTTATAAGAGGTGGCTGAGACAGGTCTTGGTTTGGGGGCAAGAAATGTTTAAAGCTCAGTCCTTCCCAACCCTAGGAATTTGTAAGTTGGTTGGGTTTTTGGTCTATTGTTGACCAGTGTTCATCACAATCAAGATGACACAATCTATGAACGGACACGGCAGCGTCCAGTATGTTGTTGCAGCCACGTGACATCCTGGTCAAAGTGTTCCATAGTATTAAACAAGCTCATAACTGGACACACTATGAAGTCAAAACAGTTGCTAGAAAAACATGAACCCAAAAAAAGGAATGGTCCATTTTGTACACATCATTTGGGAAGGGGCCAACTGGAGTTAATTCATGCATGAACTGTGTACAGTGTGGAAAATGGGTTGGGTTTCTTTTTTATACAAATTGTCTGTCAGGCAGCAGATCATGTTCCAAGAGCCCAACGATCCAGTAAACTTTAATCCCAAATTCTCTGAATGACTTCAATACTTCCCTAATCCCTTTCCTCCTACTACCAGCTCACAGTCAGAGCCAGCACTTTTTAAAATGGTACTACGTCTATATATCCACTTAGATTTTATGATAAGAAGCAGTTGTAGTTGTCTTTGGAGAAAGGTTGGTCCTATCTGTAATGGTTGTGGTAAGCAACTGTTGTATTCTAATGGATGGGTGTCTAACCCACTCAGCTCACAGGTACACCTCTCTTCGTGTTAGAGTACCACAGGAAGTTGGTTTGTACTCCCCAGTGGGAGCCAAAGGGATCTCCTCAGTTGGATGGCCCAGCACCTCCTCCCCACCTCCAGGCGAGCCGTAGGAAGGGGAGCCGAAAGCCTCGTAAGAGGAGGAGGAGGAGGACATCTTGTTGAGCAGGTTGCGATTGCGGTCGCCCATCATGTGAGCGACAGTGGGGTCTCCATTGGCCATGGCGGCCATGGCGAGGGTCTCCTGGCTGCCGGGCTGGTCAGCACTGCTGCTGCCACTGCTGCTGCCATTGCCGCTCATGAAAGTGGAAAGCTTTGGTTGTTGGGGGTTGGAGGTTGACTTAGATGGCCGTCGCTCGGGAGACGTCCGCACTGGCATCCAGCATGAGTCCGAATGGCCATACTCGTCGCATTCCCGGGTGCACTTGCCAGTCATGGCTACGTCAGGCAAAGGCCGGGAGTCTGGAGGGAGAAATGAACAGGAAAAAAAACATAAATGCTATTGTTTGTTTCTTTAAACTAGGGTATTAAATGATAATGTTGAATTTCCTAAACTGTTTGCTGCGGTTGGGTGTTATGAATGCCTCCGTTAGATGCGTGAGTCTGTATTTGCCCCTAATGAGGTGATCACAGCATCTGAAGGTTAATGTTTAACGTAAAAAACTTAAACTAATAAAATTTACATATTTTCAGATATTCATGTTGTGAATTTTATCACTGCTGAATGTTATCAACGTTGATAAAATTTCATTTTTCATGCATGGAACATACCACAAAAAGGAACGGTGACAGAAAATAAACATTTAAGACTCCAGTGGCTACAACAACAGCCTCAAACTAAAAAAACAACAAGACAAAATAGTAGCATGAATCAGCTGAAATAATGTCATGCTTAAAAAAAAGTGTTTGAAAACTTGAGAAGTTGTGTGCTTTTTCTGGTTGCCCTGAACTGAAATTTAAAATCTGCAAGTAGCCTCTTTGTGAGCATAGAAACCGTGATAGATGCTTAACACGCTATTTTGGTATCTAGTGATTGATGGGTGGCAATCACATCCTGATCCAAGTAGCTTAATAGCTTTGAGTGGCTCATTCAGCCTGAGCTCCTGTTAAATCCACTAATAGTGGTCTTAACCAACTACGTAGCTCTGGGCCGGCCTCAGATTATCCAAGTCAAACTGCATTCTTCTGGAAGGCAAATTATGTGCTTACAGATTTAAAGATACCAAACTACCACTGACTATTACTGGAGACTGCAAGGGTCTATTTCAGTGTGACGCTCGAATGGTAATCTGAAGTACTTTCAACAAAATCCAACAAAACCAAAAAGTAAACAAGGAAGGTAACTTTTCACAATTTTGAGAAAAAGTTTCAGCATTGTCACCATAATATCCAGAGTATAAATCCTATTTTTTCCTGTTTTTTTTATTTTTACATTTTTCTGGGTGCAACGTTAACAGTGGACAGGAATTCAATGTACCACATGTGCACATCACAGCATATGCTGTTACTTAACATAAGTACTTAAAGTTTAAAAGAAATATGCAAGATTGACAAATATATACTCAACAAAAATATAAACGCAACACTTTTGGTTTTGCTCCCATTTTGTATGAGATGAACTCAAAGATCTAAAACTTTTTCCACATACACAATATCACCATTTCCCTCAAATATTGTTCACCAACCAGTCTAAATCTGTGATAGTGAGCACTTCTCCTTTGCTGAGATAATCCATCCCACCTCACAGGTGTGCCATATCAAGATGCTGATTAGACACCATGATTAGTGCACAGGTGTGCCTTAGACTGCCCACAATAAAAGGCCACTCTGAAAGGTGCAGTTTTGTTTTATTTGGGGGGGGATACCAGTCAGTATCTGGTGTGACCACCATTTGCCTCATGCAGTGCAACACATCTCCTTCGCATCATCTGTGAAGAGAACACCTCTCCAACGTGCCAAACGCCAGCGAATGTGAGCATTTGCCCACTCAAGTCGGTTACGACGACGAACTGGAGTCAGGTCGAGACCCCGATGAGGACGACGAGCATGCAGATGAGCTTCCCTGAGACGGTTTCTGACAGTTTGTGCAAAAATTCTTTGGTTATGCAAACTGATTGTTCCAGCAGCTGTCCGAGTGGCTGGTCTCAGACGATCTTGGAGGTGAACATGCTGGATGTGGAGGTCCTGGGCTGGTGTGGTTACACGTGGTCTGCGGTTGTGAGGCTGGTTGGATGTACTGCCAAATTCTCTGAAACGACTTTGGAAACGGCTTATGGTAGAGACATGAACATTCAATACACGAGCAACAGCTCTGATTGACATTCCTGCTGTCAGCATGCCAATTGCACGCTCCCTCAAATCTTGCGACATCTGTGGCATTGTGCTGTGTGATAAAACTGCACCTTTCAGAGTGGCCTTTTATTGTGGGCAGTCTAAGGCACACCTGTGCACTAATCATGGTGTCTAATCAGCATCTTGATATGGCACACCTGTGAGGTGGGATGGATTATCGCAGCAAAGGAGAAGTGCTCACTATCACAGATTTAGACTGGTTTGTGAACAATATTTGAGAGAAATGGTGATATTGTGTATGTGGAAAAAGTTTTAGATCTTTGAGTTCATCTCATACAAAATGGGAGCAAAACCAAAAGTGTTGCGTTTATATTTTTGTTGAGTGTATGTACACCGAAAAATAGGATGTTTGTTGATACAAAACAAATTATCAAATGGACATAGAGACCTGCACAGTGGATTTAAGCAGGAAGCCCTGTGGCGTGTACCATAAGGCCTTTTGAATTCCAAAAATAAGCACAATGGACAACATGGATATTATTTTACAAAGATGAACATGGACATCAAGAAAATTGTGAGTCCATTTGATTGATCAGTTCTTTAACTCTTTAAGCCTGATCAGCCTTTCTGCAGTTCTCCTGGGGTTATTATTATTATTATTATTTTTTTTTTTTTTGCATTGTACATTTATAATTAGAGTTTTGTTTCGTGTGTTGATTTCTTGGAAAGACGTGTAAAAATGCTTATTTTTGACTAAGAACAATTTAGATGTTTGTGGTAAGTCACAGGAACGTCCAAATTAGTTTAAAATAAATACATAATGAATTTACACTCTGGAAAATATGGTAATTCACCAAAAGTAGGTAAAACTGACTGCAGGGGTTCCTTGATCACCCTGTACCCTCACAAAGAAGACTGTGTCTACTTGTGCTGTCGCATCACTTTCAAATCACTATCCCAGGTTGAAAAGAATATGGCGTAACTGTTACACGTACCATGGAGGTATTACGTGGACTCACTGACCACCACAAAGTACTGACGTGACATAAATGTTGTATAAAAAACAATAGTCAAAACAGTGAAAGGTATAGTGTTAAAAATATAAAGAAAGGCAGAAAATTCAATGCTATAATTTTGGTCTACCTTCCGATATAAGTGTTAATTTAACATCATAAAGTTAGAGTTGTTTTAAGATGTCTTTATTCAGCTAAAAATTAAAACACACATAGCCCTTATTCCATGCATGTTCTAGTAAATATTTCATGCTGTTTTCACTATATCATAAAATATATACATGTTATATACCGTTAAACAATTTTATACCAATTTTGTTTTTTGTTTAAAAAAAAAATTGTAAAAGATCAGTTGTTTTGGCAACTACACAAATGACTAGAAAAAGTGTGAATGTTACAGAAATTTTATACATGATGTAATTTATTCATGACCTGATGCACAGTATGGAAACCAAAATCAAGCACGAAAGTGGTGCAAACCAAGCCAAGCATGCGTTTGCCCATAGAAAAGTCAAGGAATTTGGATCATGGCTTACTTTTAATGTTCCTTTTCTCCTGCGAAGAAAAAAAAAATAGAACACGAATCACTCTTTGGGCTTTGTATTTATTGGCCCTGATGTAAAAATAAAGAATAAAAAAATTTTGTACGAAAAACCTTGATAAACATCGGCTAACTAAAAAGGACTACAGGCAGGACTAAAAACGTGCAAATTTACAGTGCATCCAGAAAGTATTCACAGCGCTGCACTTTTCCCACATTATATTACAGCTTTATTCCAAAATGGATGAAATTAATTTTTCTCCCCCTCAAAATTCTACATGCAACTCCCCATATTGAAAATGGGAAAATGTTTTGAGATATTTGAAATTTTATAAAACAATAATACTAATAATAATAATAATAATAATAAAAAATTAAGAATCACATGTACATAAGTATTCACAGTCTTTGCCATTTTGCCCAAAATTGAGCTAACCCTAACCCTGTTTCCACTGATCATACTTGAGATGTTCCTACAGCTTAGTTGGAGTCCAGCTTAGTTGGGTAAAATCAGTTGACTGGACATGATTTGGAAAGACACACACCTGCCTACATACAAGGACCCAGTGCATGTCAGAGCACAAACCAAGAGACGGGATTGTCTCAAAACACCAAATCTGGGGAAGGGTACAGAAACATTTCTGTTGCTTTGAAGGTCCCAAAGAGCACAGTGGCTTCCATCATCCATAAATGGAAGAAGTTTAGATCCACCAGGACTCTTCCTAGAGCTGGTCGCTCATTTAACCTGAACAATCAGGGGAGAAGAACCTTAGCCTGGGAGGTGACCAAGAACCTGACAGTTACTCTGTCAGAGCTCCAGCATTCCTCTGTGGAGAGAGGAGAAACTTCCAGAAGGACAACCATCTCTGCAGCAATCCACCAATCATGCCTGTATGGTACAGTGGCCAGACTTAGTAAAAAAAAGCACATGGCAACCCGGCTGGAGTTTGCAAAAAGGCACCTGAAGGTCCCTCAGACCATGAGAAACAAAATTCTCTTTGGTGTGAATGCCAGGCGTCATGTTTAGAGGAAACCAGGCACCATCCCTCTAGTGAAGCATGGTGGTGACATCATGCAGTGGCAATGTTTTTCAGCAACAGGAACTGGGAAACTAGTCAGGATTGAGGGAAATATGAATGCAGCAATGTATAGCGACATCCTTGATGAAAACCTGCTCCAGAGCGCTCTTGACCTCAGACTGGGGCGATGGTTCATCTTTCACATTGGACAATGACCCTAAGAACACAGCCAAGATATCAAAGGAGTGGCTTCAGGACAACTTTGTGAATGTCCTTGAGTGGCCCAGCCAGAGCCCAGACCTGAAACTGACTGAACATGTCTGGAGAGATCTGAAAATGGCTGTGCACCGACACTCAAGCTCTATCAGGTTGGATGAGGAGAGGTGTTGCAAAGAGGAATGGGTAAAACTGCCCAAAGATAGGTGCAACACGCTTATGGAATCATATTCAAGAACCCTTGAGGCTGTAATTTCTGCCAAAGGTGCCTCAACAAAGTATAAAGCAAAGGGTGTGAATACTTATATATGCACATGTGTCATTATGGGGTGTTGTGTGTAGAATTGAGGGAAAAAAATTTACTCCATTATGCACTATATATATATAGTGTTCATGTTGTTATTATGGGGTGTTGGGAGTAGTATTATGGGGGGAAAATGAATTTACTCCATTTTGAAATAGGAATGTAACATAAAACATGGAAAAAGTGAAGCGCTGTAAATACTTTGTGGATTGACTGTATGGTCAGCAGGCTCAGTGTAGATGATACAAGTACAGGAAAGAAAGAGGAGATGGAAAAGGAGAATTAAAGGTCAGTGTCATCCTGCTGATTTGAATTTTCAGTCAACAAAAGAATTGCATTTTTTCACCTATGATGAATGTCTTCTCATAATTCAGTCAATATTATTCAGTTAAGAGTGCCATTCCTATGCTGCAAGAAATCTCATTTCAGAAAATAGTTAAATGTCAGAAATTTGTCAAAACCTAGTGATTACAAATCAAATCGATTAGTCTTTATACCCTATGCCTTAGAGATGATTACATGCGGGGGATAAATCAGGTACAGTTATTGTTTCATCCAAATAATTTGGTTATGTTTAATGAAATGTAACCAGAGGAGATCAAATAAATGAATGAACAAATAAAAAGGGAAGAATTTGATCAAACATGTTACATGCCAACTCATAAAATGGAATTGTGGTTGATGTAGTGCATTTATCTCTTCACTGAGGTGATATTTAGATATGAATATACACGGTGAAGAAGGGGATTAGCTGAAATTCAAGCCAAGCATCCAAATGGAGAAATAAGGTGTTTTAAGTCACTTTAAACATGGCCTGAGATCGACTGGTTTAAAGAGTTCATAAATTGCTGCTTCACTGGTATTTTGATGCTCAGCATTCACATAATAATGCAACAAATAGCCACTTGCTACAACTAAGGAATACAGAACAGGGTCTCCAAACACGTCAGGGTTTGAAACAGATGAACGACAAACAGCAAAATGGGTCATTTCAGTTCTGTTGGCAAAAGGGGGTCCAACCTGGAACCAGCAAGGTATAGCGGTGACGCTAGTGAGGGTAGATTGACTGTTTTTTGACCAAGCGCCAACAAATGATGACTTGCTGTCATTTAGTGACACTAAACCACCAAGATATACCTCTAACGACAACACCGTCGACTGCAGACAAAGGATCTGAAGTTACAAAATCTGTTCAATTAAGACAGAAGTCTACACATTCTCATGTCCAACTCATATTTTGATGCAAGCTGAGTAGCCACTTTGCGTCATTTGCTGACACATGAAGAAATGGTAGCCCTAACCATAACTCAAACATAGATGAATGTCCGCTCATGACATGGAAGTGAAGCAAATTATGACACAGCTGTAAAAACAGTGTTTCCGGGCATATCACTAAATAACGTGAAGGGGCTACCCAACTCGGCACGTAGTGATGCAAAGGGCCACTGGTCTAAGTGTAAATATGTCTTGAGTTGGGAGTGAAGTGAAGGGGCTAAATGATGCCAAGGGGGCTACCCAACTCATCCCGTAGTGACACAAAGGGGCACTGACTTATTGGAAATATGCAATGAGCTGGGAGTAGCACGAAGGTGCTAAATGATGCTACCCAACTCATCACACACTGATGCAATGGGGCATTGACCTAGCGTAAATATGTCGTGAGTTGGGAGCGATGCGAAGGTGCTAAATAAATGAATGATGCCAATGGGGCTACCCAATACATCACTTAGTGACGCAATGGGGTATTGACTTAGCGTAAATATGTCGTGAGTTGGGAGTGATGCGAAGCGGCTCAATGACACCAATGGGGCAACCCATCTCCTCACATAGTAACACAAAGGGGCACTGTCTGAGCTTAAAATATGTCATGAATGGGGTTGAGAATGTGTAGGAGGATACTAGGGTGAGTCGTGATCCACCTTGAAGACATAGGAATTGAGTCCTAAACTACTACCCATCTTTTTCTTTCTCTATAAATGG
Source organism: Thalassophryne amazonica (assembly GCF_902500255.1). Taxonomy (NCBI): domain Eukaryota; kingdom Metazoa; phylum Chordata; class Actinopteri; order Batrachoidiformes; family Batrachoididae; genus Thalassophryne; species Thalassophryne amazonica. The sequence continues at coordinate 11,403,182 of NC_047125.1, read as the reverse complement.
TTGTCTGATGATGGTGAATACAGTCATCAAAACGTCGTAGGATACAAGGCGCTGATTGTACTCATTTGCTCTGACAATTGAGCCATCAGGCTACCCACAATGCACAGCAGCTCTCTCGAGGCCTACACGCCCCGTCTCTGATTGGAATACTTGTCCAATTTCTTCTTCTCCTCAGACAAACTGGCAGGGAAAAAAACTTAAATCAGTAGGGAGGACCTCTCTGGGCCCCTGGCTCTCAAGGGGAAGCTATGAACCTTCAGGGTTCCATTTCTACATCCCCCGACCGGCGAGGTAGGTAGTGGTGGCTCTGTGTGGCGTGTGATGAAAGGAGGCTGATTATTTCCCGGCTATGGTCCACTGACTCTGCAGGATTGTGAAAAATGAAGATGTTTCCCACTGTGCTAATGAACTGGTTTGTTATATCAAAGCAGAAATTCATGCCCCCACCACCGTCTTTCTCCAGACATTTTACAACCCCCCACCAAAGCTGGAGTATGAATAGGAGTATTTTGTTTGAGAAATGGCTGTGGACCATGCCAAATTAATTTTAATGAGCAATCAGCATTGGCATCATCAATATTTGGAACATTCTACAGGATAAATCCTACCAACATTCTTTATTCCAAACTTTACTTTGTTTACATAAAACAAAATAAATTACAGAACAAATATATAAAACAGTAACATATAGAAAACCATATAACACATTTCAAATGTTTTACTCCAATTTATTTTAAACCATGTGCTTATAATACAGCCTGACCGGCATTATTTGTCATTTGTAGTTGACTGATAATCATTTGGCATGTGATTTTTACAAATATATCAGTGTTATTTTTGCCTCAATGTAGATTTTTTTTTTTAACCAAATAAGCAATTCAGAAAAACACTTTGGTTCATGAAATGGTATCATTATGCAGTTTGGCATTGCTTGCAATGCTGTTAAGCATGGCTGGGACCCCATCACCCCTTGGTCACATTAGCGACAAGAGATAGAGGCAAAAATGATGAGTGGCTATTGGTTTTAGGAGTGGGCATTTCACAGTGAAAAAAAGACAAGTGTTGCCATGTTCCCAGGTAGGAGGGGCCAAAATAGACAAGAAGTCTATTTTCTACAAATGCTGCCAATCTGAATGAAGGTAACATGGTGGAGTCATGACCTACATTGGTTGGCTGTTTGATATATTTATTGTAATTAAGTATGCATGTTCATAACACTGTCAAGCATGGCTGGGACCCCATCACCCCTTGGTAAAATTAGTTGAAAGAGATAGAGGGAAAGGTAATTGGTGCCATTCAATTTCAGAGTGGGTGTTTTACAGTGACAAGTGCCCCATCTAGGTGGGGCCAAAATAAATGAGAAATCAATTTTATGGAACTACTGAGCAATGCAATATGGCGACTGAGTCCAAGTGAAGCCAATGTGACTGCAACATGACCTACATTGGTTGAGTGCTCAATATATATTTATTGTAATTTACTATAATGTTCATGCTTTAAACTGTAAAAACAACAATGCTCAATTGCATTTCTTTGTCATAAGACTTTGATAAGATATGTTAGGAATCATTGGCATTTCTAATGCTTTTATTGCAAATTGTTCACTGCCTAACATTGATATTGCACATCCAAGAAACTATATTGGTCAGGCTCAATTTACTCCTATTTTATTTGTACTAAAACGGACAAACTGCTTTCTAAGGTGAACTACCAGTCCAGTCGATCTTAACCCTATAATGCCAGACCCAAGAAATGTATCAAAAATGCCATGTTTGGTATTATAGGGTTAACTATGTAGTGAAATGATCCACCCCAAATTTAATATTTTTAATCTTTGTTAAAAGCACTAAACTATATGGTATGGTCCTTGATCAATTTTAAAAAAGTACTTTTAGGCAGAAGACATGCAGCAAGCAGCACTTGCATGTCCATAGGCGTTTTCTAGGCCCAATTCAAAAATCAGGACATACAAAATATCTTCAAAGAAAAGCCCTGAGCGCGCACGCAGCACAGTAGCGGGTTTTTGTTACAAATTCTCAAATATACCCGAAGCCCAACCACGACGACATCGCACAATACAAGTGGGTCAGTCCGTGCTGCAACAGTGAAAACCACAGAGCCCGAAAGGAGGAAGCCCTCCATCCCAGGTTACGTCCCCAGGGTGCAGGCCTTTTTATTTGGGATAAAGAGACAGAAACAGTCTGGACGCCACAGGCCGGGCCCGCTCTATCTCTTGCTCAATAGGGAAGTGCTTTCAGCCAAGCAGGGGCTGCTTTTGCTCATAATAGCCCGCATTGCAAGCCATTAGGCCTCTTTTACATTTACTCTGAAGAGGCTTCCTAGAGAGAGCGTGGCGGAGACGGAGGATGACTGGCAGATAAAGTCGGAGCAGAGATGATGGGGGAAATGAAAGGAGCGGCCATACAGACAAAAGTCCAACACTGTCGAAGTGATGTTTACCCAGTACGTCATACCGCGTACATTTGCAAGACTGCATGTTGGCGGTTCGTCTACATTTGTGTGAGGATTGTGCACTCCCTTTGTGTGTGTTTTATGCTTTCAAGTTTCTTTGCAGTACGCTGGATGAAAGTGGGCCAATCTTTGTTCATGGCTTTGGCTGATTAGTTTGAAAGAACTTCCACTGCTGGTGGACTGTAACAACCGATAAAGTGTTCTTGGCAGAAGATGTCACCTTGAAAAAATAAAATGGTGCAACTGCCAAAATCAGTCTGGGTGAATAGGAAATATTTTGGTGTCTTGCCAGTTCTGGGCAATTAACATATAATACCTGTGTACTTTATAAACTGGTTAACATTATGCTGCTTTTGGTTGGCAAAGCAAGATGTCAAGTTACAGTATAGAAAAGCCATTAATGTTTTGTCAAAGTCACCATGTGACACCTGTGTAAAGATGTACTGGAATTTGTATGGTCAACTTTGGCAGAAATGCATTCAAGTGACATGAATAGCATGAAAACTAAACCCAATAGGCCGCCACTGCCCATAGGGTATCCGGACACTCATAGCAGCTTACTGTGTAGGTGGCAAAACCCAATAGGCCACTACCTATAGGGTATCCACATACTCAAAAAAAGTCTGCCATTACAAAATAGACATGTTCTTAGTGTACATGGATGTTTGCATTATAGGTCATCTGTAAACATGAGGGTCAAAGCACAGGTAAGATTGTGGAGGCGAAGTACATCCAAATTGTGGTGTTGCTACTCAATGGCTTTTTTTCAAGTGAATACTACAGTAACTGTTGGGATATTGGTGCAAGTACATGCCGATATATTCAGATGCATGGCTTGTCTTTACCAGTATGCAGGTGGCAGCCTACAAAAGTGGCCTTGTGGCCAAAGTCATTGTGCGGGTTAATCGTTGCAGGAGGGGCAAAGAGTCATGATGATTTTACACAATTAGGATGAAAATAGGCTCAATCATCCAAAATCAGCCTGCGTCTCAAACTGTATTCAGCTGCTCCACCTTTCCATCTCCTTTGTTTCAGCTTACGCTACAAACTGCAGCACAAGCTGAAGCGCGGGATAGCCTTTGCCCCTTCTTTTCCGGCCGGTAGATTTAATCCAAACAGCTGAGGCACCAGGAGGGGAAGAGAGATGACGAGAGGGAGACAAAAAAAAGAGAAATGGATACAGAAAGGGAGAAAAAAAAAACATAGGTGATGAACCCACACAGATGTGTGTGTGTGCGCACAAAAGAACACACTGCTAGAGCACTGCCTGGACAGCAGATAGGGGTGAAAGGGAAAAGAGAAGGGAAGGGCATGAGGGAGAGAATGAAGACAGGAATGATGTAAAGAGGGAGGAGCAGATGGAAACAGAACTAAAGATGTAGAGACATGAGAAGAGAGAATTTCCGTGTCCTGGGTATAGCAGAGTCGAGGCCTAGGAGAAAAGAAATGGCAGATTGAGTGGAGAAGACAGCATGACTGCCTCTGGGCTGTCATAGGCCAAACACACTGCCAAAGAGCAGTGGAGAGAAAAAGGAATTGAGGATTTAGAGAGATGACAAGGTCAGAAAAGATGGGACACGAGCACTGGAGGCGGGAAATACCTGTTGATATAAAAAGGAACGTGACAAACAAGCTAGTCTTAGTTTAACTCTGAACATCTGTGCCTAGCAATAACATCTAGCCATCATGTGCCAATATCATAATTCTTCAAGGCCCAAATCTATGATTGGTAGTTGGAATGTCCAGTGGGGGACAGTCCAACTAGCAAAACAAAAAAAAAAAAAGAAAGAAAAAAAAGAAAAAAACATAAAGAAACAAGAAACACCAACACAGAGTGTAACTTATTCCAGCAACATGTAAAAATGACCTGAATATCTAAGTTTATTGAGGTCACTCATGCTAATGCTATCCGCTAGCATTGCATTAAGTGATGCTCGTTAATTTTTCCATGATAATGTCAACTTTGTTTCGGCAAAATAATTAAATAACCATGTCTGACTGAAACCAAAAGGAATTGAAACCACAGTGTTTAGTGAGAAGGTTCTGGGGTTGTGTATGTATCACTCAGTTCCATTTGAAAATGGGGTCCCCCCCAGTCATCCATAATGACCATTTCAATCACCAATCACTGTTGAAAATGGCCGTCATCCATTACAGATGACATCTCGATATTCATTTTGTGAGGCCAAAGTGAAGAAGGCCTCATCTGATTGAAACCATTTCTTGGTGATGTATGGGGGAAGAGGGGTTGGAGCAGGGAAGGTTCTTTTCGAAAATGGCCAATGCGTATTACCCAATATGGTGAACATGCGTGCCATCTCAATTTTCATTTCTACGCCCTAAGTGAAGAAGGCTCATTTGATTGAAACAATTTCTTGGTGGTGTGTTGGCGAGCCCCCATTAAAAAAAAAAAAAAAAAAAAATGGGGGTCATCATTACACCACATACAAAATTGCAAATCTGCAACACTAACAGGAAGACAGAGGTCAGGAATGAGAGGAACAGGAGTAGCCAGTAAACCAGTATGTCTGTTTTTTTTTTCCAACTATGAAACCATACACCAACTTAACATAGGGGCAGAGTCATTTCTAGTTCAAAAAAAAAAAAAAAAAAAAAAAAAAATATATATATATATATATATATATATATATATATATATCCCCCCCCCCCCAAAAAAAACACCTCCGAAATCTGCCATCTATCTGCAGACATGGCACCAATTTTAAGCAAAATGTTTCTTTTTTGTTTGTCTGGTCAAGATCGGTGGAAGTCAGCACGTTGTCAACTGGCCCAAAGACAGTGGAGACTCATTCGGAAATAGTGTTGTGATTGCAGTGTGCCATTCATCTAATGCCTTCCAGAGTAGGGAGAGCTATTTCACTGTGGTGGCGCGCATTTCAGGTTGTTCTAGAGATTGCTGTAGTCTTAGAATGGCACCGTAATAGAAAGACATTGAGGTTGGGATGAATGGGTGTCAAACCAAAAAATGACAGGAAAGTGAGTAAAAAAAGGTTTGCTCTGCAGTCGTCGTCCCTTTTCCCCTCCTCCTTTCTACTCATTTTCACATCTAATAGGATCTCATTTAATTAGGTGAATCTTGCGGACTAATTATCGCATAAGAGCGAGTCTCTATGCATTCGGTTGTCTCGCTCAGGTTCTCCTGTGGCATCGCCTCGTAGCTGAGAGGTCCTCAGCATCAAAAACAGACAGCCACACACACTCCGCTTCACTGGATACATGCACGACAAAAAAAAAAGGTAGCTGTGGGGAAGGAAGGAAACAGAGAAAAGGAACAAAAAGGAAGAAAGGCTGAGAGGAGAAAATAAGGTGAGGCGGGTGGTGTTCCTTGGAGAACGGGGAGCAGCGAGAAACAGAATGGGTGCTAAATTATTAAGGCCATGACAGCGGGTTCAGACAGAACAACATCTACAGGAAAAAGTGATATTTGTCTTTCCCTAGCTGAGATGTTTGCCAGACAATTAAGGAGGGATAGAAGAGCAGGAAGATAGGTAGAAGTGGCGGGGAAAATGAGAAGAAAAGCGGCACCCTGGGGTGAAATGACCTTTAAAAAAAAAAAAAAATACAAGTAGTATTTTTTTTCACAAAGTAGGGTCAGACTTTTCTTAACCTAATTTTTGATCAACAAAGGATTTCAAAAATCCAAAAAGGAATTATTTGACAACAGCAACAGACAGGTAAGTGATATCATTTCACAAATATACTTTTTGTTGTGAAATCCAATATTCACTTCAAGGTCACATACAGGTGATCAAACCACTCAAGAAAAAAGTTTAAAAACCAAAAAAAGCAGTCTCAAACATGGAAAACATAAACACTTAAAAACACACAGGCAAAGACAACTGACATACCAGCAACTAGGAAACAGAAAAGCAGGGTTAAAGTAGACCGGAGGTGATTATAATTGGAGGCAGGTGCACAGATGAGTGAATGAACACAGGTGTGAAGGCAAACAGGGAGAAAGCAGGCCAAATAAGAAAAGACAAGACCATGTCAAAGTAAAACAGGAAGTGTGGAAAACTGGCAAACTCATAGAATAAAACATTTACAACTCAAACCAATCTGAATCCAAATAGACATTTGAAGAATAAAGCAAATGAAAAACATGAAATAGTCAAAGGAAAAACACAGAAATAATTTTAAGAACCGAGAACTCAAATGCCATCAATACTGGAATTACTAATACACAATTGAATCCTTAAAAAAAAAAAAATGCAGTGACATGAAGCACAACCATTTTGGACTGTCCCAGATCTCTGTTTTGTACTTCCCAGTGGGTGGCACTGCTGCACTGCATGGCATGTTTTTTAATTGAAATTGTTTCATATTTGTATGTTTTATGAATCATTTAAGGTTCTCCTGCAAGAAATAAATATTTCTTCCATGCTGTATCAAACTTTTCATGGTTTCACGATATATGATATGATGATCTTGATATCAGTATATCAAGATCTTTAATTGCAGTGATTTGTTTGAACTGCAGTAGTAGTTTTTTTTTTGTCTGATAAGCTTATTTGATGCAGACGTGGTGATGCTGGACAGCAGCCAGTATCCCTGTTTGACCCGCGTGTGTCCTGTTGCTCTATTATCATTTATCACTGTCTCACCTATGTGTTTTTCTGGCATTGCTGTGACTGGCGGGTGGAATACTGTTGGAGGTGGCAGCAGGTGATCTATTCTGTGCTTTCTGAGCTTCTTGAAGTATTTACTGCCTGGCGTAGGAATAATCTGCAACCCCTGCCGATTTTTTAAGAGGTGCACAGAAGATGCAAACAAAAACAGACAGAGAAAGGCAGGGAGGGAGCGAGAAAGGGATGGAAAAGATACACAAGCCTGATCAGGGTGTGGAATAAGCTGTCACCTTCTTTTTCCTCACTTTGTGAGATTTCCAATCTCTAAAGACTCGGCAGAAAGAATACACGTGAGGCCAAATGCGATTTTTTTTTTAATATAGGTCTCAAATCAATTTAACTAGGGGCCAGTAGCCGGGTTTACCTTCCTACGGGGTTAGCTGAATTCATTTTTTGCTGTGTATACGTGACATCAGAATGTTAATACAGTAGATAGATAGATATTTAAAAATACAAACAAAATGATACTGTATGGCAAATCTGTGTCAACTAGGCAGTTTTTAGACTAGTGAGGGAAGCCACCAATCCATCCAGACAACTCTGAAGGAGTTATAGGCTTCTGTGTTTGTGGCTGGAGAAACTACATAGAGCAACTTTTGTCTATTGCATCGCCAGTTATACAGCTTGATGATGAGGATTTTCTTAAAAAAAATCAGCTTCATTTTGCAAAAAGAAACATAGGAAACCTGAGCCTAGATTTGATCTGTTTTCCTGTTTTCAACCTTTCTCGACTCCACCCCACCCCGACATGATGTTGTAAAATGGGATGCAGTATTGCGTCATTCTCCACAAACATTCGCAGAAGCCTGCAATGGGTGTCTTGGTGGCTTCCCTCACTTGTCTCCTTTCAGCATGATGATTTATTTTTTAAAACTACTTGACAGAGATTTGCCAGATTTACCATACTGTACCATAATGTTTTGTATTTCTTAATCACTGATGAAAATAAAGTCCAAGATATAGTCAGCGATTTGGATTGGAATTGTGAAGTCCATAGGCCTATGCTGCCAAATTGGACAGAGCTTCACAGTGCAGATGGATAATGACACAAAATGTACTGCTCAAGCAGCCCAAGAGCTTCTAAAGGCAACAGATAGCATTGCATTATGCGATGCTAGTGAGTTTTCATGCTAACCTTACCTAGTAAACATCATGTTATGTGATGGTAGGTGTTTTAATGCTACCATTAGCATTGTAATAGCATCTTCAACTGCCTAATGGTAGAATGTATGTGTTTATGTTAGCATGTATGTATTTTTTACAGACATTATCAATCCTGTTACAATGGAAACTCGGCTCTTGCTCATGCTAATGTTAGTCGAGTAGCATTGCATTATTTGATGCTAGCAAGTTTTCATGCTAACATTACCTTGTCAACATCATGTTATGTGATGGTAGCCTGTTTTAATGCTACCATTAGCACTGTAATAGCATCACCAACTTCCTAATGGTAGAATGCTTGTGCTTATGTTGACATATACGTAAGCCCCTATTTTTTAAGGACATGATAAGTCCCGTTACTAATAATGCAGGCACTCAGCTCATGGTAACGTTAAATATGATGGCACTTGGCTTGTTAGCATGATTGATCTGGAGTGGAGATGTAGGGTCACCTATGACTATGAAATCAAGGTCATAGGCCAATTATCAAACTTTTTGTAAATGCTCTTGAATAGTGAATCTTAGGATCACCAAACTTACAGAAAAGGTAAATAAGGTCAAGACCATGGTCAAGTTAAAAAAATGAATGAGCCTAACTTTGATGTCAAAGTTACAGGCCAAATTTTCAGATTTTAGCATTAGTACAATTGCTTTTGAATGGAGAGGCCTAGGGTCACCAAACTTACAGAAAAGGTGTATCAGGTCAAGTTAAAAAAACGCATAACCTTCACGCCACTACAGGAATTCTGCCACGCAGTGACTTCAATGCTATGGAGGCTAATGGGTACCAGTCGCAATGCTAGTATTTTTAATCCATGGGGATGATGAGACAAAACTAATAAAAAAAATACTGTCCAAATACATATGGACCCAAACATACCACTGCAGTTCAGCTTTCTGGTACAGATATGGCTACATTTTTCTTTGAGCAGGGGTGAGCTTTCTTTCTGCTATACTGAACAAACCACAAACCGCTCTAGAAGAAATTAATCGAGGAATGAGTAACGAGCGTAATTTCATTCTGGGTGCTGATCTCTCAGCCAATTATCAAATGTAACTGTTCTCAATGGGTCTCTCGCCCTGTTGTAGCAGGTTGTGTTCAAGTTGAAGACAGCGTAAATTGTCTTGAGATGTCATGCACGAAGGCGAAGCGCTGCACACAGTGAGATGCGGGATAAACAGAGCCACCACAGACTGTTCTTCCAGCGATTCTGACCTTTAACCTCGTCTATAAGTGGAACAACAGCAGCATGACGTGGCGAGAAGTGGAGTGAGTCATCCGGACTGCTACTAACAGTTAGGAGTGTTGGCTTCCTGCCACACAAGAATGAAAAGTGAACTCAGTCCAGTTGTGTAGAATATGAACACGGAACACTACAGTAGGCCTGCAACTAACAATTATTTTAGTAATTGATTAATCGGTCGATTATTTTTTCAATACATCGATTAATCCTTGTGCGTTTGCCATTATTTCTTTAAGTGAGTTATTATTAAAAGGCCTTTATCATGCAACACCGTTTGAGCTTGTAACAAAGTTATGATGTTATATTCTTGTCAAAAACATAATACAGGAGTAGTGTTTTGTTTTATTTTGCACATACATACATCACCGACACACCACAAAGAGATTTACATCAGGTTTCACCCGATTGAGCATTTTTAGATGCCTACAGCAACGATCTCAACCACTGACAACATATTACAGCAAGAGTCCACAAAAGTATTTTAAAGGCCTGACTAAAGTGTAATATGTGATCTTTAATAAGATATTTTCATGAAAAAAGACACAAATGTGCAGTTTACTGCATTTTATTTTTTCTTGTGTAAAAACACAGCTTAGATGTGGTTTGACCGAAACAAATTGTCATTAAACTTAAATAAAACAGGGATGAAGTGGAGGTTTAAGAGTCACTATGTGTTCACAGGAAATAGTTATTTATTTCTATATTTATTTATTTATGTTCATTGTTAGTTGTTTTACCTTTTCTGTTGTGTTTTGTTTTTGTCTCTTCCTCTAAAATTGTATTGTAGCGTTATTAGTTATTATTACTATTATTGTTGTTGTTGTTGCTATTATTATTATTAATATATAAATAAAAATTAAAAAAAAAATTACTATTTGTAATACATTTGACTCTTTTACAACAACAGACACTGAGTCATTAATTATTATACAGAAAACAAATGCACACAAACGTACTGAGATGCGGACAGTTTAATGATAACTTTAACATTGAAAACGCCATAGACATGCTAGAGCATTAGCATTGGACCCATTTTTAAGTTGTAAAATACATCTATCAACTGTTTGAGAAGACCATAACAAGTCAGTTTAACATGAAAAAGGTAAATATTACTCACAGACATATGCTAGGGTTTTAGCGGGGAAAAAACAAGATAAAGCGAAATGAAACAAAGAACAAACGAAGCAGCAGATTGAAGCCCTGCTTCATTGGTTCAAGGTTTAAAGCAAAGCCGCGATGCAGAAACGGTTGATTACATGGAAGAAATGAAACATTTGCGGTAAAACAAAGTTATTTTGCAACGATCGATGACTAAATTAGTTGACAACTATAATAATAATCAATTTTAATCAATTAAATCGATTAGTTGTTTCAGCTCTACATTATAGACATACAAACAAGGCAAGATGCTATGCTAAACTCACTAAACTAGTTTCTTTGGACTTATACAACTGCACAATTTGACTAGCAACAAGCAAGTAATTGAATGAGCTAGCTTAATGGCTTTCTAAACCTTGCTAGCTTAACAAAGTGAGATTCCTGGCACACAGTGTGTTTTCCCACCCTGAAATCTACTGCAAATTTAATCTTTTTAGTTTTGTTTTTCAAACTCTTTAGGCAATGAATACTGACTAGAAAATACTACGTGCATCCCTGTTTTGTAATACATATCTGACAACTGTTATGTGATGTCATGTGCATTTCAGTGTTCTCCAGTTGTGCTTTAAAAGTATTGTGTCAATGTAAACATTTTTATGGAGCATTTTCTTCAGTGTGAGTTGATATAGAATCTTCTAGAAGCCGCATAAGGATTAAGATGAGCTAATTTTGTGGTTTGCACACACACTGCTAGCAGACGATAAAACAATATGGCAGCGCTAGCTCATTTTCACACCACACAAACCTTGCAGCAAACAAACATTAATTGTGTGAAGCCTGTGTGAACATAATGCACGCCATTCACCGACGCACACAAGGAGATGATTGCACAGGATTATTCGATAAAACAAACAGAATATATGATGACTGGAGGGTGTATAGAAAATGGTAGGGCCTACTGAATGACTGAAAGTATTAGCGAGTGGTTAAATCACTATGTTTTTGTTTTTTCTTCTACATTCTCCCTCTTCCTGTCTGACGCTTTCATTCTCTATTTCCTGTCATTAGAAAAAGAAGTGTCATTGCTTCTCCTCCACCGTTACTCTTATCACACATGACCAGGCGCACTCACAAAATAGCCAGTTTTGCACCATTAAACGTTTTTTTGTCAAAATGCACTTTCAATTAAATGCTCGCACAAAAAAACCCAAAATAGAAAAATAAACTTTTTTAACCTGATTATTCAAATAAGGTACTAATAAAGAGAAAAAAAACAGACAAGAAGTGTGACATAGCCTAGCTTACACAACATACGTCATGTGTCGCGCGTGTTCGCCTCAAAACAGTATTTAAAAGATGACACGTCACAAGGCTACTTCTCCCGTGTGCAACAAATATTTGTATCGTAAAGAAATATGGTGCTAAATAGCGCTAAAAGTAGTTGTTTGGCAAACATTTTGCTGCTTTTATGCAAACGTGGTGCAATGTAGCACTAAAAGTGTTTGCTTTATGATTACAAGCCAAACAACCACTGTTAGCTTTAGCACCATTTTTGTTTTGTATGTGTCCTTAACGAAGAAATTTAGCACGAGGCACCCATGTGGTGTGTTAGCAACAACCTAAAACACAACATTACCTATGCTAGGTGCACTATTTTGGAAGTTTTCTCTCAAATAAAGGGTTTTCTCTAATCAAAGTATTTAACATCGTTGAGCTAGCGCGGTAGCTCCCAAGTCAGTCAGCTAAAATTGACCATATTTGTCACCCTGAGTGTAGAAATTAGCTGTGAGCTGCTGGTACACACGGGGCAAACGCCGGCTGAGCACGGTGAGTCATGACCTTAATGGAAGGCTAGTGTTGGAAATGCTGTGGGGCTAATTATATTGACCTCAAGAGACACACATTCAGTTTTCAAAATGTAGGCTCATAAACAAGCACCGTGAGCTCCGCTCCAGGGCAGGAGAAACACATTTATCCAGGGCTGTGTTTTTGTGTTTTGAACTGTTAAACCAGAAGGACTGACTCATTTCCGACTGCACAGTTTTAAGTCTTAAATTTAAAAAAGTGACATCGCTATTGGTAGCTAGATAAACTGCAGATTTTCTTATTTATGTCTGTCTTTTAATCCACATTAGCATTGGGCTAATTGGGGCAATGCAGCAAATGTAAACGTATCTTGCTCGAGGGCTCTTTGACAACCTACTGCCACCTGCTGGGTGGTTAATGGAGGCGCCTGCCTTTACGGTAATCTCTCCAGTTATGGACAGCTAACACAATGCCCAGTACATGGGCAACGTCTCATGAAATATACAACAAAATGGCAAACTAACGCGAGAATTAATCAATGGCTACAACATGTTGTTGGGGATGGTGCCAAAACTTTTCACTAGTTTAAAAAATCAGGAAGGTTAGCTTGAAACACGGCTCTGGCTCAAGAAACCCACATCTTAAAGTAGCGATTGTTCACATTTTGGAAAAGTTGCGAGCATCACATAACATTACGCTAACATGCTAACAGCAACACAAAAAGTGGCTAGTGTTACATAAAGCAATGCTAATGGCTATCACATAATTGTGATGCTAACAAGCTAATGATAGAATGTATACTGCAGCCTTATATAATGTGATGCTATTAGAGATTATGATGCTAACAGGCTAACAGCATTAACTGAATGCCTCCATTGTGGAAACAAAATTATAACATAATTACAAAATATATTTACAGCAAGTTTACTTTGAACAATCTTATTGCACATCTTCAAGTGATTTTATGTGTTACATTAAAAAAAATTATAATAAAGATGCACGGGTTTTAAAATATTTGCTGGACTAACTAACTAACGTATAACAGACACATAGATTTGTACCGTAGCACTGTGTTACTGTCCTTATAATATTGATTTTAATTTTTTTGTTACTTGAAATGTCAAAACTTAGTGCTTAGCTCAGATAAGATAATTATAGTGGGCGATTTTAACATCCACACAGATGCTGAGAATGACAGCCTCAACACTGCATTTAATCTATTATTAGACTCAATTGGCTTTGCTCAAAATGTAAATGAGTCCACCCACCACTTTAATCATATTTTAGATCTTGTTCTGACTTATGGTATGGAAATAGAAGACTTAACAGTATTCCCTGAAAACTCCCTTCTGTCTGATCATTTTTTAATAACATTTACATTTACCCTGATGGACTACCCTGCAGTGGGGAATAAGTTTCATTACACTAGAAGTCTTTCAGAAAGCGCTGTAACTAGGTTTAAGGATATGATTCCTTCTTTATGTTCTCTAATGTCATATACCAACACAGAGCAGAGTAGCTACCTAAACTCTGTAAGGGAGCTAGAGTATCTCGTCAATAGTTTTACATCCTCATTGAAGACAACTTTGGATGCTGTAGCTCCTCTGAAAAAGAGAGCTTTAAATCAGAAGTGTCTGACTCCGTGGTATAACTCACAAACTCGTAGCTTAAAGCAGATAACCCGTAAGTTGGAGAGGAAATGGCGTCTCACTAATTTAGAAGATCTTCACTTAGCCTGGAAAAAGAGTTTGTTGCTCTATAAGAAAGCCCTCCGTGAAGCTAGGACATCTTTCTACTCATCACTAATTGAAGAAAATAAGAACAACCCCAGGTTTCTTTTCAGCACTGTAGCCAGGCTGACAAAGAGTCAGAGCTCTATTGAGCTGAGTATTCCTTTAACTTTAACTAGTGATGACTTCATGACTTTCTTTGCTAACAAAATTTTGACTATTAGAGAAAAAATTACTCATAACCATCCTAAAGATGTATCGTTATCTTTGTTATCAGTGATGCCGGTATTTGGTTAGACTCTTTCTCTCCGATTGTTCTGTCTGAGTTATTTTCATTAGTTACTTCATCCAAACCATCAACATGCTTATTAGACCTCATTCCTGCCAGGCTGCTCAAGGAAGTCCTACCATTATTTAATGCTTCAATCTTAAATATGATCAATCTATCTTTGTTAGTTGGTTATGTACCACAGGCCTTTAAGGTGGCAGTAATTAAACCATTACTTAAAAAGCCATCACTTGACCCAGCTATCTTAGCTAATTATAGGCCAATCTCCAACCTTCCTTTTCTCTCAAAGATTCTTGAGAGGGTAGTTGTAAAACAGCTAACTGATCACCTGCAGAGGAATGGTCTATTTGAAGAGTTTCAGTCAGGTTTTAGAATTCATCATAGTACAGAAACAGCATTAGTGAAGGTTACAAATGATCTTCTTATGGCTTCGGACAGTGGACTTATCTCTGTGCTTGTTCTGTTGGACCTCAGTGCTGCTTTTGATACTGTTGACCATAAAATTTTATTACAGAGATTAGAGCATGTCATAGGTATTAAAGGCACTGCGCTGCGGTGGTTTGAATCATATTTGTCTAATAGATTACAGTTTGTTCATGTAAATGGGGAATCTTCTTCACAGACTAAAGTTAATTATGGAGTTCCACAAGGTTCTGTGCTAGGACCAATTTTATTCACTTTATACTTTCTTCCCTTGGGCAGTATTATTAGACGGTATTGCTTAAATTTTCATTGTTACGCAGATGATACCCAGCTTTATCTATCCATGAAGCCAGAGGATACACACCAATTAGCTAAACTGCAGGATTGTCTTACAGACATAAAGACATGGATGACCTCTAATTTCCTGCTTTTAAACTCAGATAAAACTGAAGTTATTGTACTTGGCCCCACAAATCTTAGAAGCATGGTGTCTAACCAGATCGTTACTCTGGATGGCATTTCCCTGATCTCTGGTAATACTGTGAGAAATCTTGGAGTTATTTTTGATCAGGATATGTCATTCAAAGCGCATATTAAACAAATATGTAGGACTGCCTTTTTTCATTTACGCAATATCTCTAAAATCAGAAAGGTCTTGTCTCAGAGTGATGCTGAAAAACTAATTCATGCATTTATTTCCTCTAGGCTGGACTATTGTAATTCATTATTATCAGGTTGTCCTAAAAGTTCCCTAAAAAGCCTTCAGTTGGTTCAGAATGCTGCAGCTAGAGTACTGACGGGGACTAGCAGGAGAGAGCATATCTCACCCTTGTTGGCCTCTCTTCATTGGCTTCCTGTTAATTCTAGAATAGAATTTAAAATTCTTCTTCTTACTTATAAGGTTTTGAATAATCAGGTCCCATCTTATCTTAGGGACCTCGTAGTACCATATTACCCCATTAGAGCGCTTCGCTCTCAGACTGCGGGCTTACTTGTAGTTCCTAGGGTTTGTAGGAGTAGAATGGGAGGCAGAGCCTTCAGCTTTCAGGCTCCTCTCCTGTGGAACCAGCTCCCAATTCAGATCAGGGAGACAGATACCCTCTCTACTTTTAAGATTAGGCTTAAAACTTTCCTTTTCGCTAAGGCTTATAGTTAGGGCTGGATCGGGTGACCCTGGACCATCCCTTGGTTATGTTGCCTTAGACGTTGTAACAATACAACTGCACACTAGTGTAAAGCTTGGCTGGGTGACTCAAATACGTGATCAGACAGGATTTTGAGAATTTGCCCTTCAGGACAAAAACACCTACTAGCTGTGTTGTGGGTTAAAAAAAAAAACAAAAAAAAAAACAAAACACCTAGCTTCAAATGGCTGTTCACAGCGTCGCCTTGATAAAAGTGGTAAAAGGATGTGCTAGTCAGCAAATGGGTTCTCCAGCACCTCTTTAATGTATCACTGAGTCTGGCCGGGGTGCCGCGACTGTATAAAAACACCCAGTGCGCTAGAAAGGAAGCTCAGACTTCAGAGCAAACATGACGGCCCCCCGCGGTGTAACGCCTGACATCTGGCGGTGTCTTGATCAGACCAATTTGTATCGTAGTCACATGTACAAATAAACCGAAGGATAGCCATATGCCATCATACAACAGATATACGATGAATCGCGGTCTTTGATTTCTCAGTTGCTTTAAAGAAGATCCAGTAACTTGGGCTCAGGCAGCAATCCAATTTATAATGCATGTGTGAAGTCTCTCAGACTCTAGTTTCTTCCCTTCTGGAGGTGGATATCAATCAATCAATTCAATCAATTTTTTTATATAGCGCCAAATCACAACAAACAGTTGCCCCAAGGCGCTTTATATTGTAAGGCAAGGCCATACAATAATTATGTAAAACCCCAACGGTCAAAACGACCCCCTGTGAGCAAGCACTTGGCTACAGTGGGAAGGAAAAACTCCCTTTTAACAGGAAGAAACCTCCAGCAGAACCAGGCTCAGGGAGGGGCAGTCTTCTGCTGGGACTGGTTGGGGCTGAGGGAGAGAACCAAGAAAAAGACATGCTGTGGAGGGGAGCAGAGATCGATCACTAATGATTAAATGCAGAGTGGTGCATACAGAGCAAAAAGAGAAAGAAACAGTGCATCATGGGAACCCCCCAGCAGTCTACGTCTATAGCAGCATAACTAAGGGATGGTTCAGGGTCACCTGATCCAGCCCTAACTATAAGCTTTAGCAAAAAGGAAAGTTTTAAGCCTAATCTTAAAAGTAGAGAGGGTGTCTGTCTCCCTGATCTGAATTGGGAGCTGGTTCCACAGGAGAGGAGCCTGAAAGCTGAAGGCTCTGCCTCCCATTCTACTCTTACAAACCCTAGGAACTACAAGTAAGCCTGCAGTCTGAGAGCGAAGCGCTCTATTGGGGTGATATGGTACTACGAGGTCCCTAAGATAAGATGGGACCTGATTATTCAAAACGTTATAGGTAAGAAGAAGAATTTTAAATTCTATTCTAGAATTAACAGGAAGCCAATGAAGAGAGGCCAATATGGGTGAGATATGCTCTCTCCTTCTAGTCCCCGTCAGTACTCTAGCTGCAGCATTTTGAATTAACTGAAGGCTTTTTAGGGAACTTTTAGGACAACCTGATAATAATGAATTACAATAGTCCAGCCTAGAGGAAATAAATGCATGAATTAGTTTTTCAGCATCACTCTGAGACAAGACCTTTCTGATTTTAGAGATATTGCGTAAATGCAAAAAAGCAGTCCTACATATTTGTTTAATATGCGCTTTGAATGACATATCCTGATCAAAAATGACTCCAAGATTTCTCACAGTATTACTAGAGGTCAGGGTAATGCCAACCAGAGTAAGGATCTGGTTAGACACCATGTTTCTAAGATTTGTGGGGCCAAGTACAATAACTTCAGTTTTATCTGAGTTTAAAAGCAGGAAATTAGAAGTCATCCATGTCTTTATGTCTGTAAGACAATCCTGCAGTTTAGCTAATTGGTGTGTGTCCTCTGGCTTCATGGATAGATAAAGCTGGGTATCATCTGCGTAACAATGAAAATTTAAGCAATACCGTCTAATAATACTGCCTAAGGGAAGCATGTATAAAGTGAATAAAATTGGTCCTAGCACAGAACCTTGTGGAACTCCATAATTAACTTTAGTCTGTGAAGAAGATTCCACATTTACATGAACAAATTGTAATCTATTAGACAAATATGATTCAAACCACCGCAGCGCAGTGCCTTTAATACCTATGGCATGCTCTAATCTCTGTAATAAAATTTTATGGTCAACAGTATCAAAAGCAGCACTGAGGTCTAACAGAACAAGCACAGAGATGAGTCCACTGTCCGAGGCCATAAGAAGATAATTTGTAACCTTCACTAATGCTGTTTCTGTACTATGATGAATTCTAAAACCTGACTGAAACTCTTCAAATAGACCATTCCTCTGCAGATGATCAGTTAGCTGTTTTACAACTACCCTTTCAAGAATTTTTGAGAGAAAAGGAAGGTTGGAGATTGGCCTATAATTAGCTAAGATAGCTGGGTCAAGTGATGGCTTTTTAAGTAATGGTTTAATTACTGCCACCTTAAAAGCCTGTGGTACATAGCCAACTAACAAAGATAGATTGATCATATTTAAGATCGAAGCATTAAATAATGGTAGGACTTCCTTGAGCAGCCTGGTAGGAATGGGGTCTAATAAACATGTTGATGGTTTGGATGAAGTAACTAATGAAAATAACTCAGACAGAACAATCGGAGAGAAAGAGTCTAACCAAATACCGGCATCACTGAAAGCAGCCAAAGATAACGATACGTCTTTGGGATGGTTATGAGTAATTTTTTCTCTAATAGTTAAAATTTTGTTAGCAAAGAAAGTCATGAAGTCATTACTAGTTAAAGTTAATGGAATACTCAGCTCAATAGAGCTCTGACTCTTTGTCAGCCTGGCTACAGTGCTGAAAAGAAACCTGGGGTTGTTCTTATTTTCTTCAATTAGTGATGAGTAGAAAGATGTCCTAGCTTTACGGAGGGCTTTTTTATAGAGCAACATACTCTTTTTCCAGGCTAAGTGAAGATCTTCTAAATTAGTGAGACGCCATTTCCTCTCCAACTTATGGGTTATCTGCTTTAAGCTACGAGTTTGTGAGTTATACCACGGAGTCAGGCACTTCTGATTTAAAGCTCTCTTTTTTAGAGGAGCTACAGCATCCAAAGTTGTCTTCAATGAGGATGTAAAACTATTGACGAGATACTCTATCTCACTTACAGAGTTTAGGTAGCTACTCTGCACTGTGTTGGTATATGGCATTAGAGAACATAAAGAAGGAATCATATCCTTAAACCTAGTTACAGCGCTTTCTGAAAGACTTGTAGTGTAATGAAACTTATTCCCCACTGCTGGGTAGTCCATCAGAGTAAATGTAAATGTTATTAAGAAATGATCAGACAGAAGGGAGTTTTCAGGGAATACTGTTAAGTCTTCTATTTCCATACCATAAGTCAGAACAAGATCTAAGATATGATTAAAGTGGTGGGTGGACTCATTTACTTTTTGAGCAAAGCCAATAGAGTCTAATAATAGATTAAATGCAGTGTTGAGGCTGTCATTCTCAGCATCTGTGTGGATGTTAAAATCGCCCACTATAATTATCTTATCTGAGCTAAGCACTAAGTCAGACAAAAGGTCTGAAAATTCACTGAGAAACTCACAGTAACGACCAGGTGGACGATAGATAATAACAAATAAAACTGGTTTTTGGGACTTCCAATTTGGATGGACAAGACTAAGAGTCAAGCTTTCAAATGAATTAAAGCTCTGTCTGGGTTTTTGATTAATTAATAAGCTGGAATGGAAGATTGCTGCTAATCCTCCGCCCCGGCCCGTGCTACGAGCATTCTGACAGTTAGTGTGACTCGGGGGTGTTGACTCATTTAAACTAACATATTCATCCTGCTGTAACCAGGTTTCTGTAAGGCAGAATAAATCAATATGTTGATCAATTATTATATCATTTACCAACAGGGACTTAGAAGAGAGAGACCTAATGTTTAATAGACCACATTTAACTGTTTTAACACATTTAATTTTCTTTTTGAATTTTTATGCTTAAATAGATTTTTGCTGGTTATTGGTAGTCTGGGAGCAGGCACCGTCTCTACGGGGATGGGGTAATGAGGGGATGGCAGGGGGAGAGAAGCTGCAGAGAGGTGTGTAAGACTACAACTCTGCTTCCTGGTCCCAACCCTGGATAGTCACGGTTTGGAGGATTTAAGAAAATTGGCCAGATTTCTAGAAATGAGAGCTGCTCCATCCAAAGTGGGATGGATGCCGTCTCTCCTAACAAGACCAGGTTTTCCCCAGAAACTTTGCCAATTATCTATGAAGCCCACTTCATTTTTTGGACACCAATCAGACAGCCAGCAATTCAAGGAGAACATGCGGCTAAACATGTCACTCCCGGTCTGATTGGGGAGGGGCCCAGAGAAAACTACAGAGTCCGACATTGTTTTTGCAAAGTTACACACCGATTTAATGTTAATTTTAGTGACCTCCGATTGGCGTAACCGGGTGTCATTACTGCCGACGTGAATTACAGTCTTACCAAATTTACGCTTAGCCTTAGCCAGCAGTTTCAAATTTCCTTCAATGTTGCCTGCTCTGGCCCCCGGAAGACAATTGACTATGGTTGCTGGTGTCGCTAACTTCACATTTCGCAAAACAGAGTCGCCAATAACCAGAGTTTGATCCTCGGCGGGTGTGTCGTCGAGTGGGGAAAAACGGTTAGAGATGTGAACGGGTTGGCGGTGTACACGGGGCTTCTGTTTAGGGCTACGCTTCCTCCTCACAGTCACCCAGTCAGCCTGCTTTCCCGGCTGCTCGGGATCTGCCAGGGGGTAACTAACGGCGGCTAAGCTACCTTGGTCTGCACCGACTACAGGGGCCTGGCTAGCTGTAGAATTTTCCACGGTGCGGAGCCGAGTCTCCAATTCGCCCAGCCTGGCCTCCAAAGCTACGAATAAGCTACACTTATTACAAGTACCGTTACTGCTAAAGGAGGCCGAGGAATAACTAAACATTTCACACCCAGAGCAGAAAAGTGCGGGAGAGACAGGAGAAGCCGCCATGCTAAATCGGCTAAGAGCTAGTAGCTACGCTAAGCTAGCGGATTCCTAAAAACACGCAAAGTGAATAATGTGTAAATAATTTAGAGGTGACTCAGCAGAAGCAGTGCTTTAGTTAAGGCACGTAAAGATTACACTGGGAAACAAATCGTAATCTAGATAACTAGATCAATCTAACTGCGCAGATTAAACAGCTAACAGATACAGAAAAACACTGCTGTGCTCCGGAACAGGAAGTGATACAATACCGCAGTGAGAGCCAACCACCAGTAGAGGCAAGCAAGAGGGGATATCAGATATATTGCAGATTAGCACGAGGTTGTCACCCTTCCTATTCATTTCACTGGCTTCAGACTCAACATCGGGGTCACGCCACCTCAGATTTCCTCTGATTCCTGCAGTATGGTGTGCGTCAAGAAAAAGTAGCAGGTGTGTTTGAATCTACTGGAGAGCTAGTACTAGGGGAGCTATGACCACTACCTTTGCACCTCCACCCCGGGACTAAACCAAACCAACTTTTTTAGGTTCCTTAGATGACTGCAAAACACAATCAGGATATTCCCAAAAATAAAAACTGGCCCCAAGCCAGTTACCAAAGATGGCGTCCAAGATGTCCACCAAAATAGGGTTTTTCACCAAAACACCTTTAAACAACATATAAACAACTTAAATATCACAGAGATGCAATGGGAAGACCATTGCAGGTCACAGCAAACTCACTTGTGCCTAAACTAAATTCATTCATGCGTTTAAGATTCAAAATGACGTCCAAAATGGCCACCAATAGACCCTTATCATTGAATGCCACAAGTGGTTCAGTTAGAAATATGGGTGACACCAATCTACATACTTTATATTTGAAAGGTTGACACAAGGTTTATATGTTCTTGACAATTTGTCACTAGTAAGATAACTGTGTGTCCAAGTTCAACATTGGGTAATGTAACATGGGGCGATTCTATGGTAACAGAGTTGCAATGACAGCAAAATATGGCCATATTTTAGCTGATTTTGGCTACCTGAGTGCGCAGAATTGTGGGAGGAACATGAAAATAGGTGATGGTTGCACACACAAAACCATTTATCAAGGTTAAAATTAACTTAGCAAGTGCCAGATAGCATCTGTATTTTGTTAGTTTGAAATCTTGGCAGTAAATTGGCACTTAACAAAAAAACAAAAACAACAACAATAAAAGAGTCATTCATTGTCTGTGTTGGGTAAAGTCACTGTTTAAAAGATATAAGTTGGCTCTAAATTTGAAAATATAAAATGTGCTTTTAGAAATTCCTCATATATTTTGTGAATATGCCTTTTTATTCATATAGACAAAATATTTTGGTGCTATCAATGGGTTCACCGACATATTTGGTTCACAGAAGGCGTGTAATGTAATATGTGCAGTGCAGCAGTACCACCTACTTGGAGCTACACAACATAGATGTGGAACATTCCTGAAAGAGTATATTTTTAAATTTATAGTGCCGTGCCCTTCTCTTGTCATGTAATTCTTTTTTGATAGGAAAAAATGTCAGTTGTTGGCTTGAAAAAATACTGCACCATTCTAGAAGAAAATGATCCCACTGTGCTTTTTCCATGACAAGGCTTTTCTTTAGTCTAACACTAAATAAAAATAAAGTGATTTCTGTTTATTCTTTTTATAAGCCTTTACTGGTGTGTTTGAGCGATGAGCTCCCACAAACAGATTCTGCAGCTGAGTGGAGTGGCTCACAGTTGGCCTCTAGGATTGGCTGTGAGTGAAAGATATTCAAGAGGAGGGATTCATTTTACAGATGAGAACTTGTAGTTTCAGAAAGTGGTCAAATTAAGGCTCGCTGATGTTCTGTCACTGATCTATTAATAGAAAAATGGCAAAAACTACACTTGGACGCTCTGGCACGTTCATCAACCTCAGAGTATTAACCTGCAAAATCCTCAATTACACACTGCTGTCTGGGTTAAGTTACCACTCCCTATCATCTGCACAATTAGTCTCACTAAATCACCCACCAATCTGTCTCCATCCCAACCTTCAAAATTTTGGATTGCTCACATAAATTAGCACTAATAATTTGGGATCTAAGTATATCACACAACTTGTGACAACCTACTTTCAGCTAAAGCTGACTCCATCCAATATGTCATGGGTGTTATTTATGCTAAAAAAAAAGGCTAACAGCCCATAGTCCCAAGTTGATTCCCACCTGCCCAAATCTCAAAGACCCACAGTGTGAATCTCCTTGTGACTGTCGGTCTCCCTCGCTCAATTATTTTGATACGACACGCATTTGGTTTAAATTGACTCATTTTGTCGGTGGGAATCGGCACCGGAAAAGTGAAGAAGCAGACACGGGCAAGGCTGCTGAGGCTTTGATCCCACCGACAGGCAGCGTGAAAAGTGCATTTCATAAAGGATGTTCGCCTGTGATGAGCCCACCAGAGTGACAAATTGGGCTCCTGATGCTTTAAATAATACACTGTGTATATCTCCAGACATGGTATTATAGTTTTAGATTGCAAAAATGTCCCATTGAAGGGCTTGTGTTATGGTTGAAAGATCAGGGCGGATGCATGATTAGTCAGTTTGCAGAGACTCTCATCCCGTGCAGGGAATTTATCTTTCTTCTTAATGGGCACGAGCCATGCAAACGTAAAAGTGAAACTCACTTTCAAGTGTCCGCTTGCATTCGAATCCAGATTTTGAGCTTCAAGGATGTGAAGTGACGCCTGAGCAACGAATGAACAGGGACTTGTCTCCCTGGGGCGTTTGGTGGTGGGAACAGAATCGCTGATGAATGTTTAAGATGCGGCCTGCCACTGTCTCTGACACTCCCCTGAGCTGATAAAGTGAGGAATGAGATCAGAAAAATGTTCGCGGGGCTTTTGGGTCATTGCAGTGTGTAATTTTTCCCAACATGCAAAACCCCTTAGAAGTGGAGACAGGATGTGCGTAGTCCACAGAGAAGAATAGCTTGCATCGTCGCTATGTAAAAGTGATGAAACAGTAAATCTGTTGTTAGAAAAAGTTAACAACTACCACATTTCCGGAGTATAAATCACACCTGTCAAAAGACAAACAAACAAAAATTATATAATTCTGATCAACGTACAAGTCACACCTATTTTCTGAATGTGGAACTCACATGAGCCCAGTGTAACACATGTGCACACTACAGCATGTGCTGTTACTTAACACATGGACTTTAAAATCCAAACATCAGCAAGATGGGCAAGAAACCTGCACTGGTTGTGTTTGCCAAAAAGGACTGTTAAATTTAAAAATAAATGGACAAAAAAGTCCGCAATGGATAACTTATTGGATAACTTATTGAATGTTATTTGTTGGAGTTTGGAGAAAGGAAAGCATCAGATGGACACGGACGGAGAAGTGAATAGTAGATTTATGCAGGAATAACCCAGCTTGTGGTGTGTGCCAAAAGGACTGCTAAATTCCAAAAAATCAGAAAGATGAACACATAAATGTGTGATGGACAATATCTTGAATGTTATGTGATGCAGTTTGGACAAAGGGAAATGTCACATGGACATGAATGGAGAAGTGAATAGTGGATTTATGCAGGAATAACTCAGCTCGTGCTATGTACCAAAAGGAGTGTTAAATTTCAAAAAATCTGAAAGATGGACAGATAAATGTGTGATGGACAATATCTTGAATATTATTTGATACAGTTTGGACAAGGGAAAGCATGAGATGGACATGGATGGAGAAGTGAATAGTGGATTTATGCAGGAATAACTCAGCTTGTGGTGTGTACCAAAATGACTGTTAAATTCCAAAAGAACATCAGAAAGAAGGACACAAACGTGTGATGGAAACATCTTCAATGTTATTTGATGCAGTATGGACAATGGAAGACATCAGATGAACATGGATGGAGAAGTGAACAGTGGATTTATGCAGGAACACCTCAGCTTGTGGTGTGTGCCAAAACGACTGTTAAATTCCAAAAATCGGAAAGATGGACAAATAAATGTGTAATAGACAATATGCTTGATGTTAACTGATGCAGTGAATAAGGAATGCTGACCCACACCTATTCACCCAGTTTGATGGATCCATTTCTCCTCCACAAACTCTCCTCATCCTCCTTAGCAAAGCTCACCACCAATTGCTTTTTTTTCCCTTTTCTGTTTCTTGTTCCCCCCATCATTGGTTCTCCTGCATCTGGCTTGTGGGAAATATTTATTCACATTGATCGACGGCAGAGCCGATGGGCCTTTCACGCACGTCAGAACTCAAACTGGCTTTTTTTTTTCATCCCACCAATGTCTCGAAATATCAATCACCACTGGGGGAAGTAAGGACTAGACTACAGATTAGGGCAGTAAGGCCCCAAAGGCCAGACTCATTTTCCTAGAAGAAAAGAAAGGAGTGAAAAACATACACCAGACACCAGCTTCACCGATGATGGAGTGCGTGTCTTTTTTGGGGTAAGTGTCCTATAAGCTGTCAGATCCCACTATCTGTTGAAGGGTAGGAGAAAAATGCAATGTTTTAAGAGACAAATAGAACTTTTCTCAGTGTTTCAAATATGTCAAGCAGATCCAGATGAAAACGAAGTTCAATCTGGAGGTGGGAAGTCTTCTGGGTGCTGTGTACTGGCGGACCAGTGGGAGCGCTCCACTAATAATTTCTACGTCCTGCATGGTTCTCATTAAAAATGCAGTGCCGACAGGATATTTTCTGCATCAAATTTTCATAGCATCAAGCAGTCTCGACAGCTCCATCTCACACAGTTCTTACCCCCCCCACCCTTCCTCTCAAGTGAAGCTGGGAAATTCACTACGGCTTATGTTTGAGGGGGATGCAGAGACACAGGCGCTGTGCCATGATTCGCAAACATCGATATTCCGCAAGGGCCTTCTGTAGGCTCGCTATCCCCAAGATGTCAACCTTCAGCACTGACACACACATGCATGGATGCACACTAACATCACTGTTTACTATCTCCCCTGAGTGTACATACACAAAAAACTGCATGGCAACATGATTTGTGTCCCAGTGAGGAAGGAGAGGGAAGGAAATTCTGTGGCACGGGGTTGGTATATTCTATATACCCTTGAAGATGGTCATTACCCAATACCCACCATCCGCGCACACCTGTTAACATGCTGGTGTAGTGCTAACTTCTTTCTGATCCATTCAGGGTGTGCATTGCTCCCTTATAAAACTATACAATTAGGGAATAACCCTGTTGTGTCTGATGATTTGCAGATGTTCATGCTGGTTATATGGCTGCAAATAAAGCTTTTAAAAAGGAGTTTAAAAGTGCCTCATCCCAGCACCTTTCTTAAAAATAAAAAGCGTTCCTTGTGGAATTTGTTTCTGTGACAACAGAGAAGAAATAGCTTATAATGTACAGTGAAAAAGAACTCACCCTCAGCAGGAACTAAGCATCTATCCAATCTGCTATCACAGAGGTGTTATTTCTCTCTCTCTCTCTCTCTCTCTGTATTGTAATACATTTTGTGTGATTGTAGATGATGTAAAAACAAAGTTTTCCATCCATGAGAGTGATATGTTTTCTTGCCTCGATTTGGTTGCCTGAAAAGGTGCTGCATTTAGGGAATAACCCTGTTGTGTCTGATGATTTGTGGATGTTCCTGCTGGTTATATGACTACAAATAAAGCTTTTAAAAAGGAGTTTCAAAATGGCTTTTTGTGACCGTATAACAGAATGAACGTTTGCAAATCATCAAACACAGTTCACATCGTGTTATTTCTGGCAGAAATGCACCAAGAGAGTGCCAAGAAATGTGTCATCCTAGTGCCTCATCCCAGGAACTTTCTTAAAAATAAAAAAATAATTTGTTTCTGTGACATCAGATAAGAAATATCTTATAATGGACAGTGAAAAAGAACTCACCCTCAGCAGGAACTAAGCATCTATCCAATCTGCTATCACAGAGGTGTTGCCTGAAAAGGTGCTGCATTTAGGGAATAACCCTGTTGTGTCTGATGATTTGCGGACGTTCATGCTGGTTATACGGTCGCAAATTGATCTTTAAAACAGCTATTTGCGACCATATAACAGAATGAACGTTCGCAAATCACCAGACATAAGGGGTTTATTCCCCATTCCAATTCAATTCCATCGTTTACACTTTTTTTTCTGTAGGTAATTCGGTCGGTGAGGCTTAATGTCAATCCAAGGCAGCGTCGCTCCAACAACTGTCAGGGCGCAGAGTAATCTATGAAATATGAAAATCCATGAAATGTGAAATGGTAATTCTGTATCAGAATCCACATCAATACTTTCGTATGGTAGTGTAAATTCACCCATTTCAGCGGCGTTGGTACGTGACTTTCTCTCGCTCTCAGCTAACAATGCTAACAACTAAAACACAATCGAATTGTGAGTCTCGTCACTTAAATCGATAGTTCTATGTCCCAACTATATTGCGCATATGTCCACAATATAGTTGCGCAGAGGACAGGAATGATGTTCAACAGGAATGACATCTCGTCAGAACACTGGTCAGGGCGCAGAGTAATGCATCCAAATGGGAAACAGTCGAATATTTTGCCACTGTTACCCCGATATTATACAGTCTGAAATCTCACATGCTTAACCAATCAGATTTGTGTAAAAAAAATCTAATTGGATAAGAATGCAGATTTAGATACATGGGGTGTGAGACTATTCAAGAATGCTACTTTTTATTCAACAGTTCTGAGTGATTTGGTACAATAGTGCGATTCAGTACAATTTTTGTTCAATTTATCCACTCTTGACCTCCAGGAGGAGCTATGGTTTTGCCCCAAATGTTGGACATTAATCCATTGCTATCTATGGGGAGTCACCTTGGTTTTATGGCTCTTATCTTGGAAGGTCCCATTCATTCACATTCTTTTTGTGTGTTAGAGACCGAGGTCTTGTTCATGAGTGAGGGCAAGATGGAGAGTGAGATTGGCAGATGGATTGAGGCCACATCTATGGTCCTATAGATGCTTCACCGGACAGCTGAGGTGAAGAAAGAGGAGTTCAGGAATGCTCCTATCCTCACCTATGGTCATCAGGTTTGGGTATTTACCGACAGAACAAGATGACAGATACAAGTTGCAAGTGGTGGAAATGCAGTACCTCCATTGGGTATCTGGGCTTACACTCAAGGACAGAGAGAGAAGCTCAAATATTCAGAAGGGACACTGAGTAGAGCCGCTGCTTCTTCACTTTGAAAGTAGCCAGCTGAGGTGGTTCAGGTATCTGCTGAGGATGCCACCTGATCATTTCCCGAACATGGTTCTCACCAGGATTTTTTCACAGCATAGGGGGAACTTAGCACCGTGACGAGCGTTAAAGGTGCAGGTATTGTAGGAGGGTCCTGGGGCATTTCCCCAGAAAATATTGTAATGTATAACTCTTGGAAACACTATTTCCTGGGCCACTTTGTGTTGCAAAAAAAAAAATAAAAAAAGGACAGAAAAGCCCCCCTATGCTAGTTAAATTACAGCATAGGGGCCCAATTCACAGCATAGGGGATCCAAATCACAGCATAGAGTACATTTATCTGTTATACAACCTACTCCTATCAGATATGTCAATGTCATTTTTACCTCGCAAAGTTAACGTTCCTGTGACCAGTTTCGCAACAGTCTCACGGTAACCTTTGAAGTTTGATAACAGCTTGGAGACGCGGTGAAGACAACCAATTTATATCACCCATTTCACAGTACGTTTAAATTGATGTAGCCATACCTACCTCTAAAATCGATTTTCAATTTGTGTTAAATGATTGTTACACCCCTACTGCCAATGTTTTGCTAAATTTTGCATAAGCGCTTTGTCTAAAAACATGAGCAAGAAAGACATTTAGATATTCATCAGCCTACGTATACTGTACAGTGACATCATATAGAGTGCAGTCTGCACACACACTAGTCAGCACATTATGTCTAACCCTCACAAATATCACTACCGGTGCTGACTCAACCACTCTTTTCATATTTTCATATTCACATTCTGCTGTCACATCTAAGCTAAAAGCAGATCATTCTGCCAAAATAAAACTGTGAATCTCCATTCCACCAATTGCTACGTGCAAGGTCATATGTAAAATAGGCTTGCCTTGCAGCAAGGGAGATAGCTGCAATGGCAGCTATGTCAGCATCATAAAAAATAAGTAATCGCAAAAAAAAAAAAAAAGTTTGATGAATATGCATATTGTACAATGAAATGTACTTCGTTGGCCTCAGCAAATAATAAACGTGAATTAAGAATGCTCGAGGTTTTGACTCCGTAGAGGTCAATGAAGACGTACAACCAATGTGATGCTCGTCTGTTGTCTGGTCTAGAGACCAGAACCGAGAAACAGGCCACATCAAATGTAATGGAAATCTTCCAAGATTACTTCTTGTACTAGATATACCAGTTTAAAATTAATCCTAACAAAGCTGTCTTCCATCTGCTTCATGATTAGAAAGGTTGGTATAGTCAACTCTGATGAAAGGAATTCAAGAAAAACAGGACAGAGCCTGGGAGGGCACATTATAGCTTATACATAAACCCCTTGGTAAAATTTGTTAAAAGAGACAGAGGCAAAGCGATGAGCTGCCATTCAATTTCAATCTGAGTGGGTGCTTTACATTGACAAGAAATGAGTGTTCGTTACGCTGCCAGCTAGGCGAGCCAAAAATCAAAGAGGTCTTAAGCAAATGTTCAGCAACAAGCAGTGTGACGGCAATGTGACATACGTTTATTAGTTGGTTGCATGAACAAACTAAATAAAGACGGCAGAATACACTCCCAAACAACTATATTTCCAAATAAATGGAATATGTTTGGTATTTTTTCTATTATATTTTGTAAAAGTTAGCAAGAAATAAACACTTTTCAAACTAAAAATCTCCATTGTGTCTGATGATTTGCGGACGTCACTGCTGGATTTTACAGTCGCAGATTGAGTTTTACCAGCGACGCGTTAGCAGAGCCGGTAAAATGACTATTTGCGACTGTAATTATTGACACCTGCGTGGCAAACCGGTCAGCGCGTGGAGTAATACATCAAATGTGAAACAGTCAAACATTTTGCCACTGTTAAATTTGTATTTTATGGTCGGAAATCTCACACGATTAACCAATCAGATTTGCGGAACAAACATAATTAGATTAGAAATTTTGTTATCAAGCTAGTACCGAGCCATACAGGAACATAAAAAAAATCTATTGAATTTTGGTTCCGTCAAGCTGTCAAGCAATGAGGAAAAGCTAATCGTGACAGGAGATGCTTTCCCTCTCCTTTATAATCTATCATTAAGTATTGTGCATGGAAATGCCAAGTAATCATGAGTTGGCCACGTCAACGCCCATGTTTGTATGCCTCATCTGTCCGTATGGTATGTGAACAAGTCAGATTATTTTAAGGGCCTGGTGATATGGAAAAAGTAAGTCCAATATAGGCCTTGAGGAACTTTGGCATCGATGATTATCTCCAGATTCTGTAGTATCAAGTGAAAGAGAGTCTTTGACTCCCTTTGGATGGGACACCAGTCGAGCACAGGTAACGTCTTCAACTTCTCCAACTGAGGCCAATACCATTCACAGCTAAGTCTACCAAGTGTCTTGGTAGCGTGATCTAATTTCGAAACCAGATCTAGATATTGGCAAGCCGGCTCCTTGATATAGAAAGGACTGTTTTAATACCTGATGACTTTCTTTTGGGGGTGAAGTAACAATGTGTATTTACTTCCTCGGTTTTCTCTGGAGACAAGATCAGGAGTAGGCTACAGAGGAGTGTGCGACCAAATTAACAGTGTGTGAGAGAGAGAGACTGATAATATGTTATGGGAATTTAATAAGGCTCCACGCTCCTCAATAATATTGCCGGCATCTGAGTCCTCTGGGAAACGTGAAATGTGCCGATAAAGGATGATGCCTTCCTCTGACAAACGGGGCTTGCTGAAAATGTTGTGGTAAAAAAAAAAGAAAAAAAGAAGAAAACATTGAGTGAAAAAAAAAGATGCTAATGTGCTTGAGGCTACACTTTAAAGAATTATTCACTTTCTACTTCTTATACATCAATTCTACAAACTGCTTCTTTTTAAGG
Organism: Thalassophryne amazonica; assembly: GCF_902500255.1. Classification (NCBI taxonomy): domain Eukaryota; kingdom Metazoa; phylum Chordata; class Actinopteri; order Batrachoidiformes; family Batrachoididae; genus Thalassophryne; species Thalassophryne amazonica. Next base: position 11,372,102 of record NC_047125.1, on the reverse strand, counting down.
TCATGCAGATACTAAATCTGCACACTTCCGTTTTCACACTCCAGCTGAATAACGTCACAGGCTTGTCGGTGGCCAAATAATGTCAAATTAAAGGTGTTCTAGGTCCCCAAATGTGAGGATTTGATATTTTTCTCAATCATGGGCATATACTGTAACTGCTATAAGCCGTTCGGGCGAAGATGTCTTGCCATCTGAATTTTACTGTTGATTCTCGCAAATTTTCCATTTGTTGGCACATTCGTTTAAATTCTGGCATAGTGGCGAATCAGCGCACTGATAGACAACCACCAGGTAGCACAGTGTAAGGCGGAGATGTTTGCTAACCCACTGGATTATATAATGTTTCCTTGATATCTAACAGAATCAACTAACTTGGTGTCGTAACTTGGTTTTAGTCCTTCATCGGAGTCGCTTCACTTCAAATATTCAAAGAATGCTTTGAAGATTCCAAAGATGGCAGAATCTTTGCTTCTAATTATGTGATGTCATGTGACATTCACAAAAGTACACAGACAAAATAAGATGAAGGTAGCTAGAAGGTGGACTTAGAATATTAATATTTTAAGGCATTATGACTGGAGCCCTGTGTTGGACTGGCAGCCTGTCCTGGGTGTTCTCGCCTTTTTATCCAATGTCCGCTAGGCTGTCCCTAACCTGTAACTGGAATAAACGGGCATAGAAAGTGAGTGAAAGAAAGAATGATTGGATTATGGCCAGAGTGAGTGGTAATACCGTCATGGCCACAATGAAATTCCTATGCTGGTTTGACATATTAGTATTAAATTGATTTAAGCTAGCTGCCTTGTTGTTAGCTTAAACTGCCACCAATGGGCTTGTTTGATGCCGTCCACGCTTGCATTTTCTGCACCAATATTTTATCAACCCAAGATATTGAGGATACCTCATAATGGTGCCAACATTGACGTCCTTCTTCTGGGTTAATTTTCAGTCACCGCTTGCAAAAAAGCTAATTCTGTGTGTCTTTTTGTGTATGTGTGGCCTTCGTTGGCTAATTACTCAACACCAAACTCTCACAAACCCCAGATATTTAAGATATAAGCTCATGTCACACTTCTCCAATGAAATCCAAAGGCACCGAACTTGGTCGACACTTTTTCTGTGTCAAATCTTGGTCAACGAGTCAAAATTGTCCATTTTGCTACATATATGCCCACGTGTGCATTTATGGCTTTTATCACACATTTACTTGACAAGAGGTTGTTGCAGACCCAAAATGTATTCGATATAAATTTTGGACAACAACCAGTTGTCTTTTCCATAAAAAGCTATTTCGTAAACAGCACAAGCAAACAAAATGTCACATAGCACGTTATTTCAAACTCATGTTTGGCCCAATATAGGGGCACTTTACTATAAAACTTTCAAAATATTAGATTTTTTTAAAATGACTCTTTTCCAACCTGTAAACCTCAAGTCCAATTAATATCATTGCATGTATTTATTTGCTTTTACTTCATTTCTGACTTTTTTATTTTGCCCTACATTCAAGTGCAACCCCACTCGTGTATGTCAAACTGAACATTTCCGTGTTGACACCAGTGCCGGCGACAAAGGCGCGCCCCCTGACCTGTCATGTCCTGTGAAACGAGCACAGAAAGACAGCCTCTCGCTCTGTTGGCTCCTGTGACATTTACATACCACACTGCCTGCTCGCGCATGGATCACCCTCAGGCTGTACCAGGCCACAATTTTAGGACAGACAGGCACTTTTTTCATTCCCGCCACCACCATTGTCACTACCTGACTGGGAAACCTGCTCACGATTGACAAAAAGAAGCCCAAACATGTACCTTGCTCCGGTGCCGCCAAAACGGACTGCTTACTTTCAGACGTGGGACACAAAGCGTGAAAGGGGAAAGAAAAAAAAACATGGTTCATTTCTTTCATTTCTGTACCTCCATTCTGGTCTTCTTCCAGACACTGTTCACATTCTTTTCTTCCATGGTATCTTTGTCTATCCAGGCTCGACTGGAATCACATCAACCCGGTGGTGTTCGGCCGTATACTGACTACAGCACTCAGAATGCTTCTGTTCAGTCTTGTAAAATTGCGGTATGATTGTGCTAAATCAATCAAACTTGTGCTGTTTCCTAATTGGATTCAAATATTTGTTGTACTTTTTGATTATATTTCATGTTATCATTTCACGTTCTGTATTGTATTGACTTACAGGGCTATTCCACAGAGCACCGTTCCTTCCATTTATCCATGAATATCAAATTTTGGTGTGTTTTGAAGCATCATATTAACGTCTTGATCCGTCTTTGTCAATCATGAACAAACCTGGCATATGTAGTAGTTAAGGGCCATCACAGTACCATATTTACAATTGGGATCCAGTTTTTGAACTGTTCAAAAATTTCATCCCAATTCTTAAAATTGTTGTTAGTATGTGGTACCTCGTGAGTTTTCACAGTCTTAACAAATTCAATCATGTCCGAAGTTCACGTTCTCTATTGTATTGACTTACAGGGCTATTCCACAGAGCACCGTTTTTTCCATTTATCCCCAAATATCAAATTTGGGTGTACTTTGAAGCATCATAATAGCATCTTGATATGTCTTTGTCAGTCTTGAACAAACTTGGTATATGTAGTAGTTACATACATCATCGGCACCATATTTGAAATTGGGATCCAGTTTTTGAACTATTCAAAAATTTCATCCCAATTCTCGAAATTGTTGATAATATGTGGTAATGCACGCGTATTCACAATCATGTCCGAAGTTCTTTTAACGGGGTATTCGTAGTGACTACGGCTTGAAACTTGTTTGGTTGTGCTCCAAGAGCCTTTCCTTCGTTTTCACAAGGCCTGCCAACTCTGCACTTTATAAGCTAGGTAGTTGCCAGATCTGCACTTTAGAAGCCAGCCTGTAAGGCAGGAAGACGGATTCAACCATTTCATCACATTTTTGCACTTATTGGGATCATGGGTGATTGTAGTAGTAAGGCGTTTAGTCGATTTTTATTTTATTTTAGTACCGTTGTCGTGCGTTCGCTGTTGTCGTGCGTTACCTGTGCTGCTTCATGGTCTGTTTGGTGCCTTAATTAAGGCACTCCTTCTGCTGAATCACCTCTAAATTATTTACACATTATTCACTTTGTGTGTTTTTAGGAATCCGCTAGGTTGCGTAGCTACTAGCTCTTAGCCGATTTAGCATGGCGGCTTCTCCTGTCTCTCCCGTACTTTTCTGCTCTGGGTGTGAAATGTTTAGTTATTCCTCGGCCTCCTTTAGCAGTAACGGTACTTGTAATAAGTGCAGCTTATTCGTAGCTTTGGAGGCCAGGGTGGGCGAATTGGAGACTCGGCTCCGCACCGTGGAAAATTCTACAGCTAGCCAGGCCCCTGTAGTCGGTGCGGACCAAGGTAGCTTAGCCGCCGTTAGTTCCCCCCTGGCAGATCCCGAGCAGTCGGGAAAGCAGGCTGACTGGGTGACTGTGAGGAGGAAGCGTAGCCCTAAACAGAAGCCCCGTGTACACCGTCAACCCGTTCACATCTCTAACCGTTTTTCCCCACTCGACGATACACTCGCCGAGGATCAAACTCTGGTTATTGGCGACTCTGTTTTGAGAAATGTGAAGTTAGCGACACCAGCAACCATTGTCAATTGTCTTCCGGGGGCCAGAGCAGGCGACATCGAAGGACATTTGAAATTGCTGGCTAAGGCTAAGCGTAAATTTGGTAAGATTGTAATTCACGTCGGCAGTAATGACACTCGGTTACGCCAATCGGAGGTCACTAAAATTAACATTAAATCGGTGTGTAACTTTGCAAAAACAATGTCGGACTCTGTTGTTTTCTCTGGGCCCCTCCCCAATCAGACCGGGAGTGACATGTTTAGCCGCATGTTCTCCTTGAATTGCTGGCTGTCTGAGTGGTGTCCAAAAATGAGGTGGGCTTCATAGATAATTGGCAAAGCTTCTGGGGAAAACCTGGTCTTGTTAGGAGAGACGGCATCCATCCCACTTTGGATGGAGCAGCTCTCATTTCTAGAAATCTGGCCAATTTTCTTGGATCCTCCAAACTGTGACTGTCCAGCGTTGGGACCAGGAGGCAGAGCTGTGGTCTTATACACCTCTCTGCAGCTTCTCTCCCCCTGCCATCCCCTCATTACCCCATCCCCGTAGAGACGGTGCCTGCTCCCAGACCACCAATAACCAGCAAAAATCTATTTAAGCATAAAAATTCAAAAAGAAAAAATAATATAGCACCTTCAATTGCACCACAGACTAAAACAGTTAAATGTGGTCTATTAAACATTAGGTCTCTCTCTTCTAAGTCCCTGTTGGTAAATGATATAATAATTGATCAGCGTATTGATTTATTCTGCCTAACAGAAACCTGGTTACAGCAGGATGAATATGTTAGTTTAAATGAGTCAACACCCCCGAGTCACACTAACTGTCAGAATGCTCGTAGCATGGGCCGTAGCATTATTATCAGGTTGTCCTAAAAGTTCCCTAAAAAGCCTTCAGTTGGTTCAGAATGCTGCAGCTAGAGTACTGACGGGGACTAGCAGGAGAGAGCATATCTCACCCGTGTTGGCCTCTCTTCATTGGCTTCCTGTTAATTCTAGAATAGAATTTAAAATTCTTCTTCTTACTTATAAGGTTTTGAATAATCAGGTCCCATCTTATCTTAGGGACCTCGTAGTACCATATTACCCCATTAGAGCGCTTCACTCTCAGACTGCAGGCTTACTTGTAGTTCCTAGGGTTTGTAAGAGTAGAATGGGAGGCAGAGCCTTCAGCTTTCAGGCTCCTCTCCTGTGGAACCAGCTCCCAATTCAGATCAGGGAGACAGATACCCTCTCTACTTTTAAGATTAGGCTTAAAACTTTCCTTTTCGCTAAGGCTTATAGTTAGGGCTGGATCGGGTGACCCTGGACCATCCCTTGGTTATGCTGCTTTAGACGTAGACTGTGGGGGGGTTCCCATGATGCACTGTTTCTTTCTCTTTTTGCTCCGTATGCATCACTCTGCATTTAATCATTAGTGATCGATCTCTGCCCCCCTCCACAGCATGTCTTTTTCCTGGTTCTTTCCCTCAGCCCCAACCAGTCTCAGCAGAAGACTGCCCCTCCCTGAGCCTGGTTCTGCTGGAGGTTTCTTCCTGTTAAAAGGGAGTTTTTCCTTCCCACTGTAGCCAAGTGCTTGCTCATAGGGGGTCGTTTTGACCGTTGGGGTTTTTCATAATTATTGTATGGCCTTGCCTTACAATATAGAGCGCCTTGGGGCAACTGTTTGTTGTGATTTGGCGCTATATAAAAAAAAAGTTGATTGATTGATTGATAAGGCGCCCTGTTGTGAAAGTGTAGTGACACGGACCCACAACAGGGGGCGCAAATGAACGGCCAATAGATGAGCCAAAAGGTAACAATTTAATGTTGTGAAATGTGCACAACGAACATACAGACAATCTCAGAATATAATTACAGTCAATCCACAAAGGTGACGTGTGGGCACGGTCACGGATAGAAGACGTCTGTCCTGAGAAGAGCCGGAACCACATGATTTCCGCCGCCACGGAACCTGGTGAATACTGGAGCCGCCAAGTCCCGAATTCCCAGGTGATCACCGTCCCCGACTGTCGGATCTGGTACTGCTGGCGAGAACAAAGACAGTCAAGTGTGGGTGTGTGTACACCCAGTAACAACAGCGGTGGGAATGCCACCTCCACCTCTCACTCAATAACTGCAGAGTACTGTAGATTCCTCAGGGGAAAAGAGTGCCTTCAACGCTCTCTCAGCTTTCACCGACGGAGGTACCAGTACTCCTGCAAACACTCACAATATACAAATATTGCAATCACAAATGGCTGAGGATATTACCTCCAACGAAGTATGATATCTCGGCAATGAGGTGGAGATGACGTCTGGTCTTTATGGAGTGAGAGGACGTTGAGTAGATTGGTGACAGCTGTCAAGAGGTAATGAGTGACAGCTGTCACCCCCGGCTGTGTCCATGGCGGCAGCGCCCTCTTGTGCCTGAAGCCCGCACTTCAGGCAGGGCGCCCTCTGATGGTGGGCCAGCAGTACCTCCTCTTCTGGCGGCCCACACACAACACACCCTCTGGAATTCTAACCCTGTTAGAATGATTAATGGCATTGGTTTGTGATCCACCATTAAACAAAAATGAGAAAGAAGAATTTTTTTTGTGTGTGTATTTATTTCTAAGTTTATTTTCAGACACTGGCTGAGGATGTAACCAAAATGAACACTTTAAAGTAGTGATTCATGATGGATTTAATCATTCATTGTGTGTTGAAATCAACATTGCCTTTTAGAAGTTGCTACCATCAAATAGCGGAATGCTAATGGATAACATTAGCATAACCAAATGACTCTTTTGTGAGCATTTTATTGGAAATATCTGTAATATGTGGCATATTGTGGGGGCGTAACGGGTCATCTAAGAAGCGTGTACTTCAGTTATTTTCCATCAAGTGATGTAGCGGCTTACGCAAACGGTAAACCAGTACGCCAAGAGTGCCGCCTTTGCTGCAGAGAGACATACAGAACCACACAAGTAGATAATTATTATTATGATTAATAACAAACAACTAATTTTTCATATACAAGTCACACTAGAGTATAAGTCGCAACACTTCAGAAACTAGTAAAAACAGCTCCCAACCTATGAGGTCTGTCCATAAAGTATAGGTCCTTTTTATTTTTTTCAAAAACTATATGGATTTCATTCATATGTTTTTACGTCAGACATGCTTGAACCCTCGTGCGCATCCGTGAGTTTTTCCACGCCTGTCGGTGTCGTCATTCGCCTGTGAGCACTCCTTGTGGGAGGAGTCGTCCAGCCCCTCGTCGGAATTCCTTTGTCTGAGAAGTTGCTGAGAGACTGGCGCTTTGTTTGATCAAAATGTTTTCTAAACCTGTGAGACACATCGAAGTGGACACGGTTCAAAAAATTAAGCTGGTTTTCGGTGAAAATTTTAACGGCTGATGAGAGATTTTGAGGTGACACTGTCGCTTTAAGGACTTCCCACAGTGCGAGATGTCCCACAGCGCTCTCAGGCGGCGTCATCAGCCTGTTTCAAGCTGAAAACCTCCACATTTCAGGCTCTATTGATCCAGGACGTCGTGAGAGAACAGAGAAGTTTCAGAAGAAGTCGGTTTCAGCATTTTATCCGGATATTCCACTGTTAAAGGAGATTTTTTTAATGAAAGACGTGCGAACGGGTCCGTGCGTCGGCTCGTAGCCACCGCGACGCTCCGCCACAGGAAAAACACCTCTGTTGGAAGCCTTAAGGACAAGTTGGAACATGTCCAGCTGTTAAACAATTTCTCATATACTCACTCCACTGAAAGCCATCAAAAGCCGCCTGGATTTTACAAATGGTTATCAACACGGAGGTGTTTTTCCTGTGCCGCCGCTCCGCGCCGACTGCGTCCCGACGCGCGGACCCGTCCGCACGTCTTTCATTAAAAAAATCTCCTTTAACAGTGGAATATCCGGATAAAATGCTGAAACCGACTTCTTCTGAAACTTCTCTGTTCTCTCACGACGTCCTGGATCAATAGAGCCTGAAATGTGGAGGTTTTCAGCTTGAAACAGGCTGATGACGCCGCCTGAGAGCGCAGCGTGATGTCTCGCACCGTGGGAAGTCCTTAAAGCGACAGTGTCACCTCAAAATCTCTCATCAGCCGTTAAAATTTTCACTGAAAACCAGCTTAATTTTTCGAACCATGTCCACTTCGATGTGTCTCACAGGTTTAGAAAAAATTTTGATCAAACAAAGCGCCAGTCTCTCAGCAACTTCTCAGACAAAGGAATTACGACGACGGGCTGGACGACTCCTCCCACAAGGAGTGCTCACAGGCGAATGACGTCACCGACAGGCGTGGAAAAACTCACGCATGCGCACGAGGGTTTATGCATGTCTGACGTAAAAACATATGAATGAAATCCATATAGTTTTTGAAAAAAATAAAAAGGACCTATACTTTATGGACAGCCCTCGTATACTGTGGAAAATACCGTATTTTTTCCCACTTCTTCGGTTACCTTCAACCTCTCTTCCTCTTCCTCTGCTGTTCGACCATCAAATGCTTACTCACACATTCATGAGTTGGCTACTTTCTTTCCCTTTTTTAAAACATGAGTGGGTGGATTTACTGCTCCGTTTTTCCCGGAATCGACAGTTATTTGGCACCTACACCCCTGCCGGTAATGCTCCATTCACTTAACATGCACTGGGCTAAGCTCCCATGAGGAGCAGGCGAGAGTGGATGGGCGCGATGGGAGAGCCTAAGAGAAAGAGAAGAAAGCGGAGTAAATGTCTGAGTAGAATACTAATACGGGGCAGTGCTCAAGGAAAGGCGGATGGTAAGACATTCGCAGCTAATTATATTCGTTACTGCAGCAGTTTTGTTTTCCATTGTTCTTGCACAAATTTACCTGTATGTCACTTCATGTGAATATGTGGATGACTGTGTAAAACGTGCCCACAGGCAAGGAAAGATGCAGAGATATAGAAGGCTTAGGATATTCATAAGCCTTCGGGGGTTTTGGGCATCCCATTCTTCCTCTCTTTTACTTTGATGTCTGCATATGAGGAAATGAGAGTGATAGGATTCTATGAGCTAACGAAGAGAGACCAAGAGAGAGAGAGAGAGAGAGAGAGAGAGAGAGAGGGTGGGGCTGCATTAGCATGATTAAAAGGACAATCGCATATAGGCCAAGTGAATCAAGACCAAGGCTTTGAACTGGCTCATAGAAAAAAAAAAAGAAACCCAACATTTGTACTGTTCCAAAACAAAGACGTTTATTAGAATTAATATATTTGTTCTCTTCTTTCATGACTAATTCAAATACGTTGTGCATGCAATAATGCAGTACCGAGTTCACTTTCTGTCTACCTCTGAATATCATCCACATCTTTGAAAGAAATGTACCAAAATCAGGCGATTAATGTGGTGTGGCTACCCTCGCTTCCTACTGTTTTCCTTGTGAATGCTCATTAGTGTTTGATGGTCAGGCTAGCTTCAATGGAAATAATGTTGGAAATGCTTAGCTAGCTCCCATTAAGGTAATCAGTGTGCCTAGCATAGTTAACTACTGCATATAGTGGAGCAAGTGACTGAAATAATTCTTAACATGGTGGTAATTTGGTAAAAATTACTCTAAAACATTACTATTTTAAAAAAAAGGGCTACTTGAATTTTCAAAACTTAACTTATTCCTTTCCATTCTTTCAATATGCCATACGGGCGGCCATATTGGCACGTCGAATTACACACAATCCCAGCATATGGACCAATTTGCATGTGCAATGCAGTAGTGGGCACTGTTCAGCTAATCCGATAAAACCGATAATTATCGAAGCTAATGTTTTTGTTAGCGGATTAGCTTTTCAGATAAGTTTTAAAACCATCAGCGGACCAATTATCTTCCGATAACTTTAGTTCTGATAACTTTCAGTCCGCTAACATTTTATTTGCTGGTAAAGTGAGCAAAGTTTGGTCAAAAACGTTTGTAAACCCCAAAATCAAAGATTTTAGTCCCTGTTGTGTGTAGATCAGTGGTTTGTGGCAGACTGCTGTCATTTGCTGATGACATCATCATGAAGCGCAAGATGTGATTGGCCAGTCAACACAGGGAGCATTGTGGGTAGTGTAGTTCAGGTTCACTTTGGACGTTACACTGTTACCATCTGCTTGACACAAACAAAATGTACTAATTTTAACATTATTTTATTTTATTTCTTTGTGGCTGACTGGATTTAATCGCCAACACTTGGTGGAAGAGAGGAGATCTCACGGCACAGCTGTGTGTACAGAGGGACTTTTCTTCACCGTTTTAGACACCATTTTGGATAATTGGGGTGCTTTATGTGGATTATTTCCTTCATGAATCCCACTGAAACTAACAGGTAAGAATTTATATTTACTACATGTCTCTTACTCTGCCAATCAATGCATTAATTAAGCTGCAGGGTTCAAAGCTTGTGAAAAAAGCAGCAGCTTTTAGTTTGTAAATGATGGTGTATCTAATACTGAGATAAACTGTGACTTCTAATACTGTGTTTTACTGCTTTTGAAAGATGATGACTGTTTGGGGTTTTATTTTTTTATTTTTATTTATTTATTTATTTTTCGTGCATTCTTTTTGTGTTTGTGATCCTTGAATTTACCCAGCAGCCCCTGCGACGCTTAAAGTGAAGCTGGTTTATTAGAAGCCGACAGTGTAGTCTGATGTGGCCTCGTCCGAATCAATACTAAAAGTTACCGGTTGTCTGGAACAAAGATTTTTTTTTCAGCAGTTTATCTGTTAAGCGTCATAAAAGATCGGATTAATGGTCATCAAAGCTAACTTTTTGGTTAGCTGTGCCCACCACTGGTCAAATGGCTCCATATGCAGCCTGCTTGGTAGGACATATGCAAAAGTAATGCTCATTGAGTTGAGCTGAGGAATGGCCAAAAATGGTCAAAAAGGTATAATTTGATTGTAGGCTCCTCAACATGAGGAAAATCTGTGAATGTTTATCGGTAAAAAAAAACCCCCAAAACAAATGACCTAGCAAGCTTGGCGGACATTGAAACTGGAAATTGGGCAATAATAAATAATGTTGAAGACTTTGAGGACCTCACAGACACACAAATAAGATACATCTCATGTGGAACTGTTCTGGGGTATATTGTATGTGCTTGGTATACTGTGTTAAGGGTTTGGGTGCGTTTGCGTTCCAGTACATCAAATATTAATGCGCACATGGTTGCTGGTGAAGCCTCATTATCACAATTTCTTTTTGGAGAAGAATACAGAATAGAGAATTACTTTCTTCGCAACTGCTGACTTACAGGGAACGGCGGTGTCTAAAAATAGCTTCAAGGTTCCATGTGCTGTAAACCCATTTCATTTCATCCGTGCCAGGTGGAAGACGAGGACTGCATTCCTTGAACTACTTTTGCTTCATTATAGAGCTTTATTATCATTTGGCCTGGTATTAATTGCCTGGGAAGTAGATTAGGTTAGTTTTCAGTCATCTGAAATGTTGCCCATAATGTGTGCAATGCTAATAAAGCTAAACTAGCTAGTGTTCCTTGTCCTGCCCTTTTCCACTCATAATACAGAAGGAGTTATGCGCTTTATGCCATAGTGGAAAAAACATGTTTCTGCCTTTGCCCATGGCAGCATTCAGCTGGCATTCATTAATATTAGAAGCAGGGCAAGAAAGAGAGTGAGAGAAAAAGATTCTGCGGTACATTAACGGCCAGATTTATTGACGTCTTTGTGCCATGAATGTGGCAGGTACTCTTAGGGTACTCGCGAACAGCGGAACTTCCCTCAACTATGCCTCCGGAGAGACGTTTGGGGGAGGAAAACACACACACAGAGGCGCGCGCCTTCCGTCAAGGTTGCTGAGACATTGAAAGAACTTTCTGAATGTTCTCTGTCTTGTCAGGGCACTGTGTGACAGCGGGCAAAAAAATGATGGAAGGCCCATGTTGCTAGCAGCTGAAAATCACGTCCTGGACTTGTGGCAAGACCTTGAAAAAACACTTTGTTGAATTGTTGTAGGGTCCAGTGTTTATGTTTCAAGCAACTGTTCAACACAAGACCTCAATCAAATTGGAAGAAGATGAATAATTACAGAGAGGCGTTTGTGGAGCACATGCGGTAGCTCCATGAAAGGCAAAATCCTACTCTTTAAACTTTTACAAACACAAATATAATTGTAAGACAAAGATGAGACAATATTTTCAAGTAATTATTTTATGAACAAAGCAACAAGCTAGAAGGTTTAGTCTCCTGTGTGCACTAGCTTAGCAAGCCAGCTAGTTTTGGCTAGTTACTGTGTAGCCGGCTCTATAGTAAACATGTTTTAGCTAAACAAAAATATGCTAACATGTTCATTGGGTAAAATTAACCTCATACCCAGGCAAGACATGCTCCAAAAAGCAGTACAGTACAGTTTGGAACATAATGTTTGGTGTGGAAAGGTTTTGTACAGTTCAGTACAATTTGTGTCGCCACTGCAAAAGGTGGAGATTTCTGCATTGGTTAGGTTCATCATGTGACATCGTTTAATTGCACAAAAAAGAAACAGAAGAAGAAGATGGCACAATAAATAATGGAGATGTTCATTGTGTTTTTCCTACTCAGAATGTGGCTGTTTATCACAGCAAGAAGGCAGGATTTGAAGAAAGGCTATGCACAGAGATGACTGCTCTCTATTGACCAATCAATGGATGGCATTTGGTCTGGCTCCATAATAATTGCTTCGTACCATGTATTTGGTACCAAAACAGAAGGGTGCCAAAACCAGTATGGTGTGGTACTCTTATTTGGAAAATTAAAATTCTTCTTCTTACTTATAAGGTTTTGAATAATCAGGTCCCATATTATCTTAGGGACCTCATAGTACCATATCACCCCAATAGAGCGCTTCGCTCTCAGACTGCAGGCTTACTTGTAGTTCCTAGGGTTTGTAAGAGTAGAATGGGAGGCAGAGCCTTCAGCTTTCAGGCTCCTCTCCTGTGGAACCAGCTCCCAATTCAGATCAGGGAGACAGACACCCTCTCTACTTTTAAGATTAGGCTTAAAACTTTCCTTTTTGCTAAAGCTTATAGTTAGGGCTGGATCAGGTGACCCTGAACCATCCCTTAGTTATGCTGCTATAGACTTAGACTGCTGGGGGGTTCCCATGATGCACTGAGTGTTTCTTTCTCTTTTTGCTCTGTATGCACCACTCTGCATTTAATCATTAGTGATTGATCTCTGCTCCCCTCCACAGCATGTCTTTTTCCTGACTCTCTCCCCTCAGCCCCAACCAGTCCCAGCAGAAGACTGCCCCTCCCTGAGCCTGGTTCTGCTGGAGGTTTCTTCCTGTTAAAAGGGAGTTTTTCCTTCCAACTGTCGCCAAGTGCTTGCTCATAGGGGGTCGTTTTGACCGTTGGGGTTTTTCTGTGATTATTGTATGGCGTTTGCCTTGCAATATAAAGTGCCTTGGGGCAACTGTTGTTGTGATTTGGCGCTATATAAATAAAATTGATTTGATTTATTTTGGTACGCTTCACACCTTCTTATCATGTAATACGAATAATTACATAATGTACAGAACTGAACTGTCTTAAACTGTTTGGTGGAAACAGGGCTATTATTCCTTTTTTCACTATTCTTCCTTTCAAGGAACTAAACAAGTTTAGTTGCCTTGACTCAGTCTACTTGGATACCATGACCTCAATTATTTACAATCTCCACAGACATTTGAATCTTTGACAAGGAACTAAAGAAGTCCTTGAAAGAAGTTCCTTGAAAAGAACTAAAGAATCCACATGAGCTGACCCAAATTACATGGATACCATGACCTGGATGACTGAGAATCCCCACAGACATATGATTCACTTGCAAGGAACTAAGGAAGTCCTTCAATCAATCAATCAATTTTTTTTTTATATAGCGCCAAATCACAACAAACAGTTGCCCCAAGGCGCTTTATATTGTAAGGCAAGGCCATACAATAATTATGTAAAACCCCAACGGTCAAAACGACCCCCTGTGAGCAAGCACTTGGCTACAGTGGGAAGGAAAAACTCCCTTTTAACAGGAAGAAACCTCCAGCAGAACCAGGCTCAGGGAGGGGCAGTCTTCTGCTGGGACTGGTTGGGGCTGAGGGAGAGAACCAGGAAAAAGACATGCTGTGGAGGGGAGCAGAGATCGATCACTAATGAGTAAATGCAGAGTGGTGCATACAGAGCAAAAAGAGAAAGAAACAGTGCATCATGGGAACCCCCCAGCAGTCTACGTCTATAGCAGCATAACTTAGGGATGGTTCAGGGTCACCTGATCCAGCCCTAACTATAAGCTTTAGCAAAAAGGAAAGTTTTAAGCCTAATCTTAAAAGTAGAGAGGGTGTCTGTCTCCCTGATCTGAATTGGGAGCTGGTTCCACAGGAGAGGAGCCTGAAAGCTGAAGGCTCTGCCTCCCATTCTACTCTTACAAACCCTAGGAACTACAAGTAAGCCTGCAGTCTGAGAGCGAAGCGCTCTATTGGGGTGATATGGTACTACGAGGTCCCTAAGATAAGATGGGACCTGATTATTCAAAACCTTATAAGTAAGAAGAAGAATTTTAAATTCTATTCTAGAATTAACAGGAAGCCAATGAAGAGAGGCCAATATGGGTGAGATATGCTCTCTCCTTCTAGTCCCCGTTAGTACTCTAGCTGCAGCATTTTGAATTACCTGAAGTTTTTTTAGGGAACTTTTAGGACAACCTGATAATAATGAATTACAATAGTCCAGCCTAGAGCAAATAAATGCATGAATTAGTTTTTCAGCATCACTCTGAGACAAGACCTTTCTAATTTTAGAGATATTGCGTAAATGCAAAAAAGCAGTCCTACATATTTGTTTAATATGAGCTTTGAATGACATATCCTGATCAAAAATGACTCCAAGATTTCTCACAGTATTACTAGAGGTCAGGGTAATGCCATCCAGAGTAAGGATCTGGTTAGACACCATGTTTCTAAGATTTGTGGGGCCAAGTACAATAACTTCAGTTTTATCTGAGTTTAAAAGCAGGAAATTAGAGGTCATCCATGTCTTTATGTCTGTAAGACAATCCTGCAGTTTAGCTAATTGGTGTGTGTCCTCTGGCTTCATGGATAGATAAAGCTGGGTATCATCTGCGTAACAATGAAAATTTAAGCAATACCGTCTAATAATACTGCCTAAGGGAAGCATGTATAAAGTGAATAAAATTGGTCCTAGCACAGAACCTTGTGGAACTCCATAATTAACTTTAGTCTGTGAAGAAGATTCCCCATTTACATGAACAAATTGTAATCTATTAGACAAATATGATTCAAACCACCGCAGCGCAGTGCCTTTAATACCTATGGCACCTATGAAATAAGTTCTTTGAAAGGAAGTAAAGAATTCACTGGAGCTGACCCAACCTACATGGATACCATGACCTGAATGACTGAGAATCCCCACAGACATATGATTCAGTGACAAGGAACTAAGGAAGTCCTTGAAACAAGTTATTTGAAAGGAAGTAAAGAATCTACTGGAGCTGACCCATCCTACATGGATACCATGACCTGGATGACTGAGACTCCCCACAGACATTTGATTCATTGACAAGGAACTAAGGAAGGCCTTGAAACAAGTTCTTTGAAAGAAAGTAAAGAATCTACTGGAGCTGACCCAACCTACATGGATACCATGACCTGATAACTAAAGAATCCAGTTGACCTGACCCAACCTACATGGATACCAAGACCTGAGAATCTCCACAGACATTTGATTCTTTGACAGGGAACTAAAGAAGTCCTTGAAACAAGTTCTTTGAAAGGAATTAAAGGATCCAGTTGACCTGACCCAGCCTACATGGATACCAAGACCTGAGAATCTCCACAGACATTTTGTAGACCATTTTGGGAAGAAACACCCTTAGAGTAGTGCAGGACTGTAAAAGGGTAGAAAGGAAACATGCGGTTTAAAGCAACAAAACAGGTCCAGTTGACCTGGCGCAACCTTCTTGCAAACTAGAAACAAATTCCAGTCCTTACGTTGGTAATCCAACTCCTTTGCCATAGAACAAGCTGATATGGAATCTGCACAAGCAGACATGAAAAATGATTTGTAGATATATGCTGCATAATGCGGGCTTGGGTTTTCTGCTATGGAGTTCTTTGAGATTAATTTTTCAACCACAGTCATAACCTTGTCACCCCAGCTCTTCTGTCTTATCTTGGCCTGCAGCAAACTGTAGACTCCATCATTCAACGGGCAGGAAGTGATGCACAAAGCAACACATCAGTTGAAGACCATTTAATTGTTTTAGGGCGAATGCATGGTATTTGTCTTGAATTTGTGGTAGCATACTCATGATTTGCATCCCTATACTTTGCTTAAGTCATAAAGTCATGTGGCGCTTCAGAAATAAGTTATAAAATGGAAGGGAAAGGAAACGACGATTTCAGATTTAGTAGTGAGAGAACACGAATCAAACGAGTGAGCTCCGGCTATGCAACATCTATTTTTGGATTGTGTTTGTCCTATATTTTTTGGAGTTGCAGTGATACTGCACAGCATAAATATTGGGCTTTGTGCTATATGAAAGGCCCCGCCATCCGTGATTGGGTGGAAAAAATAGGATGAGCATCTTCTGGAAATCCGTTGGACACTGTGGCACCACTTGAGGATGCATATGGCGTTAGATCTTCCAGCTGTCTCTTTGATTTTTTTTTTTCCTGAGCATATTGTGCCATCCTTCAAATTGCCTCAAATAAAGCTTTGCATGTGTAGGAGAGCAACAATATGTGAACATACTCGCTGATTTTAACGCTGCTTGGGGATTTTGTAATTCAACCAATGAAGCTGAATCTCAGCCAATCAATGGGAGCTGTGGATAATATAACATGGCAGGGAGACCAACCAAATATTTAATACACAACAAACATATCAGCCGGTAACAGCTGAGTATGGATTAGGCCATCTCCCTGAAAGTGAGCGCGTATTTACTGACACAAACAAGCCGGGGAGCGTATTATCTAGATATGTATTGCTCTGTGCCAGCATGTGAATATCAAATTTGACGCTAAGCTTAGGTTCAGAATGACATCCATCCATAAACCAAAATCAGTAAATAATACATATATTAATCTGCTGAGTTAATTAAAAAAATATATAAAACAAATCAAATAAATCTCATCTAGCAAATATTCTTGTCAGTATACTGGGAAATGTTTTGCATTTATAGGTAAATATGCTGAAAGCAATAGGGATTACAAATTCTGGTATTGCTTTAGATTAGATTAGATAGAACTTTATTGATCTCTTGGGAAGACTCCCTCAGGGAAATTGAGGTTCCAGCAGCATTGTGTAGCAGCCCACAGGGTAAGAAGCACACAGAGTATCAAAAGTAAAGGAAAACGAAATAAAAACAATTTGCAAATATATATATATATATATATATATATATATATATATATATATATATATATATATATATATATATATACACAAATTTAAATACCAGACATACTGATCACTACTGGTTTACCGGCTACTACTGTTCTTCTCATTCCCGTCCCCTGTCTTCCTATTACTCCTTCTCACGCCAAGTGAGGAGTTGTACAATCTGATCGTATGAGGGACAAAGGAGTTTTTCAGTCTGTTGGTCCTGCACTTGTGAAGGAGCAGTCTGTGGCTGAGGAGGCTCCTCTGGTTGCTGTCCAGTGTTCTCTTCTCTGCTACCATCACCAGAGAGTCTCAGCTTCATGCCAACCACAGAACCAGCCCGCCTTATCAGTTTGCCCAGCTTGGATTTACATTTAATGTTTTGTCATTACCCACAATGCAAAATGTTGCTGTGCAACAGCATGCAAAATTGTTGGAACAGTCCCAGTTTGAAAGTTACCTATTTCCTTGAGTATTTGAGCAAAAATGCACCCAACAGAAATTTCTGACAGTTGCAATTTGCCTTGCTAAGCTTGGGAAATCTTAGGATAGTCAAATTCCCGAAATATCTCATAATATTTGCATTGAACATGTATATATGTATATCAGTAGAGATAAACAAATCCAATGATTCCGTGTACATGGTCTGTACTGCCATGTTGCATTAAAGGTGGTGATAAAACACAGAACATATGAAAGTTCTTAAAAAATGTTAACATTGAAAAAAAATTTGATATCAAACATTATGGACCATATTTCTGACAAAGTATGAAAATTAGCAAATTGGACATCGTCTTTTTATTATAGTATTTGGCAATTCTGCTTTTTTCTTCATTGGTGCCACTATTTTGCCATGTTTTGTTCCACTGCACGTATTCACGGTAACAGCTTGTACTCCAGGAGCTGTGAGGATTCCATTTTTAAACATTGAGAACAGAAAGAGACAGTAATACGCCATTAAGGCATTCCATCTGCTGGAAAGTAAAACTTCCACAAGCCCAGTAGGTAGTGGTAATAAAATACAATACAATATTTTTTTTAGCATATCACTGACAAAAAAGAAGTTCATTCAGGTTTACTAGCAGTATACCTCTTATAAACTACAAATAAGTAAAACTTGAAGTATACTTGTTATGTAGTTATCAAATGTACACAGCGTATATAGTATAATTAGTTTACAGTGATGAGTATACCCCCCAAAAAAAGTAGATTTGTCATATACTGACAAGTATACAGAAAAGTCTATGTATATTTGCTGTATACTGTCAAGTACACTTCTAGGTATACTTTGGTTATACTGACAGCATTCAGGAAAATGTAAGTATACTTGGGTAAAAAGACAACTAAACTTGCTACATAATTAGCAAATATCTTCCAGTAATACATAAATCATGAGTGGATTTTGTGGACTAGGGGTTACCTAGGTTAGCTAGGTCTAGAGCTTGTGACCATAGGGTCCTTGGTTCAAATCATTAAAGTCCCTTGTACTTCCGCCAACTAATAAGTGGGCTACAAATACAGTACATCACAAGTACCTATGAGTTCACTTGTACCAAAATAAAAGTAGTCATGTACTCAAACTTATGACCCTTAAAGTATACTTCCAAGTATACTTTTCTAATCCTATGTAAAAGTGGCCAATTTAGTTGCAAGAAGTTAGTACACTAGAAAATATACTTGGGAGGTTATTATGGTAAGGCATGTTTATTCATAAGCATATCAAAATTTGATATTCATCTTGCAGCTTATGTTGAAATAAAGTGGGAAATGAGAATGTACATTGGGTGGGTGGTGGTGGGTGGGGCCGTGGGGGAAATCATAAAAATTCTGAGCATTTTGACATGTTTTGGAGGTTTGCCAATGCAGGAATCATTTGTACATTTAAATATATGGAGATTAAATTTTGGTCCCAACACACATAACAGCGTGGGTTCACCTTCCGAGGTCAATTCGCCACATGTTTGTTATTGTTTATTTCCCTTGCACGTTTTAGGCCATGTGGTACTCTTCCGGTGTCTCAGTACAGTACAGAGGTCCCCGCAGTTCACCTTCTTGCTGTTTGGGGGAACTGGGGATGCCATCCAGTGCCCAAAACAAGGTTGGTAGTGGATCCAGTAACGTACGCATGCCCACATGTCCATAAGGGGTTGAGCATGCAGGCATAAATATTTGGAATGCATCTGACTCAAAAGGCAACCGGCCACGATCTGTGATGCATTTACTGGAAGTAATGTGTGAAATGGAGTCAGATCCCCTCTGGGTGGGAACTGTTCTTGGAAAGTAAACATCTTGCTTGAGTGAGTAAATACTATCACAATCAGAAACACTTGAAGAAGTGCCGCTGGTCCCTTCACGTTGAAGCAAGGTGAGGTGGTTCGGGCATCTGTTAAGAATGCCCCCTGGGTGCCTCCTAAGGGAGGTGTTCCAGGCATGTCCACCTGGGAGGAGACTCCAAGGAAGATCTAAGACTAGGTGGAGAGATTATATCTCCACACCAGCCTGGGAACGCCTCTGGATCTCTTAGTCAGAGGGGGTTAACTGGACCAGGTCGCAGGCGATGTTGCACCTGCAACCCGGTCCTAGATAAGCAGTTGAAGTTGAGTGAGTGAGTGGGGTGGGGGTGGGGGGGGTGTTGAATGGAAGATCCCACTTGAACAGTAGGTTCATTCATTCATTTTCTTCCGCTTATCCGAGTCCAGATCGTGGTGGAAGAAGAACAAGCAGTGCATCCTACACCTCTCTACAAGGCGGTTTCCACCACAGGAACTTTTGGGCATTTTACAGAGTTGGGGGTGAGCACTTCTGAGTGGCCCTGAAATGCCACTGGGCAGGACTCAATTCTGATTGGTCCAACTCATATACGAGAAGGTGGCGACCACATAAAGCGGCATTTGTGAATTGAAAGTTAGCCGAAACAAACAGAAAAACATCAATAGAGAGGAAATGGAGTGAGTTTAAAGCCTTGAGGAGGAATGTAGAATCTACGTGATCAGACTTGGATACCAACGGAGTTAAATATACCACAAAACAGTACAGAGAGAAAATTACCTTTGAGACAACTCCAAATACGTTCTCCACCTCATAAAGCACATGAAAAAACTGCAGCTGTAGATATTCTGTTTCATTCTGGGAGCAATGAGAGATGGTTTCATCAGCCAAATTCAAAGAGCAAATGCATCATCCGCTATTAAATAATGTACAGCGGGGTGTCCAGTGGCACAAAGCGCAACATTCCACTGGACAAAGCAGGTCACATTGGCACAACAAATTACGTGGCAGTGCGTGGATTAAATTTATGCAAGTGTCAAGGTGGTGACTTACCAAAGAGAGGAACCTCATTTCAGATACTTGTATCAACGACCTTGATCTTTCAGCCATTACTGAAACCCCTGACCATAGTCGATGAAAGGAGTGTAAATCAACGGGTAAATCGAGAGCCTCGTTTTCTCGTCTTCACCTCGCCAGACTGGTACAATGTCAGCAGTCCCTATAAGTAACTGTGAGCTTTATCATTACAAAAATGTCATCCTGCATTAAGGCCAGGCCTGTCCTTTTATTCAGAGGACATAGTACACTCAGACACAGGTGAGACAGATGCCCTTTTGAACCCCCACAAGCACTGAATCATTGCAAGCACCTCCCTGCTGGAAGATCAGCCAGATCAGCAATATTTCACGCTGACAGAAGGACCCAACAGCAGGAGTTCAGGCACAAGCCCGTCTCATCAGCTCCCTTTAATTTATTATTTCAGCATCTCTTTCTTTCCCTCCCACATATAGTATTTTGAAGTTGCTAGAATGGATCAAAGGCAGATCAAATTCAAAGCTTTTCTTTTCTCAATCTCAAACTTCTCCACTTGAAGAGCTATGTGTGATTAGAAATCTCAAACTCTGCAGATTTTCCCTGACATTCTTCTTTATGTCTCAGATGAGCAGCTGAATGTAAATGCGTTTCGGACTCCAGCTGGCACGCCAGGGCCAGAATCAGTATGTGTCTTCTTAACACCAAAGTGTTTAAAATGCCCGCTGAGTTCCCCTCTATCTTGCTCTTTCTTTTCTCTGACTTTGCTGCTGATGCATAGGCATATAGACACAACCTTAGGACTCTGGTTGAGCTGATTGAACCCATTTCCTACAGACTCTCGCCTCATCTTTGGACTATTAGATCATAATTTATGGGCCAACTCACTTGTACCTTTCTTGCATCTTTCAAAAAAGATGAGCTCATTTGATTCCTTGAGTGGTTAAGGCGTACAAATAGTGCATTCTCAGCGGTAAGCATTTATAATACACTAGGAATGTGCTTAGCAAGTCTCTTCCTTTGGCGTTCATGCTACACCTTGGACCTCTGACTCTCACTTTCTTTGCTGCAGCACAGAAATTCACCGAGTTGGAAATAATGGCTCTGTCTTTGGCAGTGCATCTGAACGTCATAATTCTCGCATCAATTCAAGCATATCCGCTTCGGAAACTACGGACATAGAATTATGTCTGCACAGAGAGGATTAATCACTTAGGAAGACTTTGTCTTTTGTCTTGCCCAGAAGGGGACACCTCCGCTTGGGTGGCCGACATTGCCCGCTGGGATTTGGTTTGCATCACCAATTGTCTTTTGATTGGAATGTCCTCATGTGTTCTCAGATCAGCTTCCGTGTGTCAAAGCTGAGGTAATAATGTCCATGTTAATTGGAAGTTCGTACCCAAGAGAACATGAGAACTTGGCTCCTGCAGGTGGCACCGGGCAAAAGTAATAATGACTTGATGTTATAAAAGCTTTACCACTCCTTGAACCTTCCATAGTGATCCTACTTAGTGCAGCAGATAACTGAAACAACCCTGCAAATGGTGATTACAAGCACCATCGTCGGCAGAAATACTTATTACTCTTCTGAAAAAAACAACTAACCACTTAAATTTTCAATAGGCGGCCAGGTAGGGGTCAATTGAAAATTTACACAGGGGTCCAAATTAAAAATGCTCCATTCAAATTGAAAACTACACTACATTATTTGTCTGATCATAATGATTCCAAAAAGGTATAGTTTGGACTATCTATGACTGAATGTTCTGGAGTTATGGGGTAAAAACAGCAAAAATAGTGACAAACATCAGTTTCAGTTTGTACAGGGGTCAAAAGTTAAAGTTGCTTCAATTTTAGTAAAAAGTGGTGCATATTATTGGTTGAGCTAATAGGATTGATAAATGGAATAGTTTTGACTGTGTTGAATGTTTGGTCTCCAAAGTAAAGGTCAAACAAGGTCAGCGTCCAATGGATTCTGTCATGTATGACATATGTTACCCTATAACATGATAACTAAGCATGATACATGGTCCAAACTATTCCTTTTTAAAACCCTGTTAACTGACAATTTGCATTTTTTTTTTTTTTTTACCAAAATTGGAGCAGCTATAACGTTTGACCCCTGTACAAACTGACATTGACCTTTGTCACCATTTTTACTGTTTTTAACCACATAACTCCAAAACATTCAATCATAGATAGTACAAACTATACTGTTTTGGAATCGCTATGATCAGACAAATATAAATGTAGTGTAGTTTTCAATTTGATAGAGCATATTTAATTTTGACCTCTGTGTAATTCTTCAATTGACCCGTATCTGGCTGCCTATTGAAAATTCAAGTGGTTTGTAATGTCTAAGGAATATTTGTGCCAAATTTGTTGCTTGTATCACCATTTGCAGGATTTTGCTCTAAATATTCTCTTAGCTTTTGTACTAACTATAGAAACAATACCATTTGCTGGAATCAATTAAACTGATTGGTTTAAGCCCTGTCTTGGGCAACCCAGGGGATTGGCACTTCCAGACAAGTTGTCCAATTAAGTGAACACAAGCACTTGCCAATAATGGCTGAATAATGGGCCTTAAGGGGGGCATGATTCATCTCCATTGTTAGGCACCAGGGAGGCAGACACTTGGTGTACAAAAACCATAGATTTCCCTTTTCAGATTAGGATCAATATCACCCCTGCAGCCTTGATGATGGCCTCAATGAAGGATTAGTTGTTGGTCTTCTGCAATGATGCCAATAGTTATTTTAAAATCCGCTCCCTAGGTGCACCATCTAAAAAAGTCAACATCTGCTGTTCGTTGTTTGCATGGATAGAAATAGAACCAGGTTCATGTTTGCACATATGAAACCAGCAGATGCTTGGTGTTTATTGATCCTGAGGTAATGGCATTTGGAAAGCTCTCACTCAAGGAAGGACGACTCTGCAACAATAAGTATGCAGTAATGATAATTTTCTTTTGTACAGTGATATGTCAAATGTGCCCTTTAGGATAAAAGTAGGAAAAGTTAAACATGATAAAGGTAAACAAGGTATCAAGAAAGTACAGTAAACAAAATTTGAAGCTGAAAAAACATTATTGGGTTTGATTTAAATACAAAAAAAAAATGTATCTGGGAGGATGTACAAACTGAGAACTTCTTGCAAGGCTCTTTGGGCATAATATAGTCATTCTCAATTGCTTTTGTTCAATAAAGCTGGTATCAATTTGTGATTTTGCAAATTCCATGCCGTTCCTAAAGGAAGAGCAATGTGTTGGTTTAAATTTAGAGGTGATGTAGAGTTAGATGTCATGAGCATAGCGGAGATATAAAATATGTATATATATATATATATACATATATATATATATATATATATATATATATATATATATATATATATATATATATATATATATATATATATATATATATATACATACATACAGATATAGATATCATGGTAAATTGATTAACAGAACAAAGGATGTCCATTTAACATTAAGAGCCTAATTTACTAGGATTCCATATAACGAGTGCTATTTGCATGCACATTGAAAAGCTTTGTGTGTTTTGAGGGTGATTTATTTAGCATAATTATGCACATGACAACACATGATGTAGACAGCATCAATTTCAATTTCAATTTATTTTCATTTATATAGCGCCAAATCACAACAGAGTTGCCTCAAAGCGCTTCACACAGGTAAGGTCTAACCTTACCAACCCCCAGAGCAACAGTGGTAAGGAAACACTACATCACATAAATAAGGATTTTGTGTGTGTTAACCAACAACTGAAATTCAAAAAGCCACGTTCAGGTATGCACAGAATAAGACAAACAAACATTTTAACCCTGTAAGACCCACAGTTGCAGAATTTTGTCGCACAATTTTTGAATAACTTTGTTTTTTGCATACTTACAGTATTGCTATTACTTTCAATGGGAAGTGTGCATGACTATGATAAATTGTCAACTTGTGGTGTTTTCTGTGGGAAGGAAGATTATAGACTGAAAATAAACAAATGCATACCCTAAACAGCTCACAGGGAATGACTTTGATTTCAGTTCATTTATGTCTGCACTGAGTGTAAGCTAGCGCTAAGGTTTCAAATGAGCAAAATTACAGATGCCATCTCAGTCTTGACATTGCTTTTAGCCTTGATAAGTCATGTGGAGCTCTGAAGCTTTTTTATATGCAGACTTTTACAAAATCAAGCCCTTCATGTTTTTATCTACATTTCAGTAGGCTGCTTTCAAGAAGATGTTGGAAGCAATTGCACTCCCCCACAACTCCACTGAGGTCTTGAGTAATCATCAAGAAGTAGTTGAAAGCCTTTAATTTCTCCCGACATCACATCCAGCACCCATCTCCCTCCCGACTCTTTCATTCTCTGTATCCCTTTTGTTGATGTGTCGAATACTGGCAGGATTGTTAATGTCACATGTAAGCATCCGTAATTTAAGGCGTTGTGTATGGCGGCTGACAGTCGCGTGTTTAATCTCTCCCTGTCGAATACTTGTTAGTGCCACCACTTGATCATAGGCCTGGAGTGGCAGATGCTATAGCACTCACAAAAGTGCCATTTGAAATGAGAGACAGAGGAGTATGAGATTGGCTGCCATCTTTTGATATGTACTTTTATCCGTCTTGTGTTTGTTCTCTGTGAGAGAACTTTTCATTTAATTCCAAACATTCCCTCTGTTCATGTGGGTATAACTGGGCAGCACAGTCTCAATTGAGGGTGGGCGCTAAAGGGTTAAAATATGATGCATGTGTCGCAGTAATCCTATATCTGGGGACAGTCCTCATATGTCTCCATCAGAAAAATGACGCTATATTTGAGTTTTTAGGCAAATTACACGGCAAACAAAGTGAAAATGCAAAGAAAATGTGACGATGCGCTGGAAAGTGGACATGTGTTGTGGTTTGTTTATGACCCAGAGCTCAAACATGTTGAGGCGGTTGTGCAGGCGAGAGAACACAGCTACTCTACCTAGCTGTGTAGGCTAACACTTACTGACATGACCGCTTCCATTTGCTTTGTCTCCCCCTCTCCAGTGGGAACCAGAGGTAGTACAAAGTCACCATCAAGTCACTCTCAAGTCATGAATCAGCAAGTCCCAAGCCAAGTCTCAAGTCATAATGACCACCAATTGTTTGCAAGCTGACTTGAGACTTGACTTGGGGCTTGAAGATTGATGACTTGAGAATGACTTGACAGTGACTTCGCCCCACCTCTGGTGGGAACTGAAAACAAAACAGTACACCATTTTTCCGTGTGAAGTGATGCTGTGTTTATATTGCGCAATGGCAGGCTGTCCCCGGAAGTGGTCAAATCCTGCGATATCATCCAATGGTTCAAACGAGACAGCACTGCCCTACTGTCACTATAATATTTTCTTGTGTATGTGTTGGTTGAACATAGTGTTACCTAGAGACCCCTGACTAGTCTTTAAGATGGTCTAAACTCAAATTTGACTGGGTTCGATAGCGTGCTCCCATTGACCAATGCACAGCACGGCAACCAGAGCACGGCGTGTTCCTGCTGAGTCCGCATTTTTGCAATGGCAATGCTGTCACCTGCAGGAAAGCAATCATATTCTGAAGAGCAGGTAGAGTCGCCTGAGGATGCGCCATCCTCAAAAAGCAAACAACTGCAATAACAGGTTTGAACAATGCACACGTTTCCTTGCTGATAATGTTGCTGTCAATCACGATTTCTGCAGAAGCGCGTGTCGGTACATGAGAAAACTGGAATCAAGTCGATCCTCCTTCCTTCTCTACCTCAACCAGTCGCTCTGTCCTTTGTATGTCTCCTCTTTCAAAAGCTGCCATCTGCAGCGGTTGCCAGCAGATAATTGTTTTCACAATACATTGCTGTTTGAGTTGAGATTTAAAACTGCGAGAGAGCGGCAGCAGGCGAAGGGAGCCAGCCAGAATCTCATTAGATATATTTGAACATCAGGGTGCATGAGGTTTTGCTGACCATAATGCCATGCAGTTACCAGTGGGGTATTATGGGAGAAAAAGCAATTTGCTGTGGCAAGGCTCAATGGCCTCATGAATCAAGTTAAGAGACCAGTACACACTGCCTGGAGATTTGGCTTTCTGCTGTTCTCTCATGGAAAAAAGTGTCATGTTATCAGTGTCGAAGGTGCTGTAGCCTGTCAACCTACAAGTCAACCGCGGTGTAATGCTTGTTCACACTGGCAACATTTACATGAAACCTACTAATCCGTTCATAAGCTGAATGACTGAGAATCTGAAGAGAAAAGTCACACTCGTCAGTCAGAGTGGAATAGTTTAATCTGGTCAGATTTGTATTCAAAAGAATGAGGATCGTGCAGTTTTTAATAAATACTCAAAACCCTGGGGTCCAAGTGTATTATCTCAATTTTACCGTACTTTCAACAGGTATTTTCTTTTATTATAATGCCCATGTGTTATCCATCAAAATTTTCAGAACAGTCTCATGTTTCTGCCTACAACATTGTGTAAAATATATAATTTGGCACTAATGGTGAAATATGAAATGTGCTGAGGAATTCTTTAAATCCTCTGTAAATATGCACCTTTATTCATGAGGATAAACTGCTTTGGTGTTATAAATGTGTTTACCAAGGTCTACAGGTCACAAACATAGTGTAACAGATGAAAAAAAAGATTTTAAAATAATGTACACTAAATAAATAATTTAAAAAATGCAGTGCAGCAGCAGAGAGATTTGGAACATTTGGAAACAGTATGCTTGTTAAATAAAATGGCTGACCTGTCTGCTGCTATTTTCATATAATTACTTTTTGAAT